>NW_028277265.1:300000-545407 GCF_059751315.1 Micrasema longulum
AAAAAAGTAGATTTACATAAAATAATAGTCAACAAACTTTCATTATCCAATTTTTTTTTTAAATTTACTAAAATTGTGGTCACGTAGAGCGTGTAATTTGAATCGACATAAAAGTATGACACTCTTACCCTAACTGACCCTATATATTTTTTTTTATTTATAAACATTTCACAACAAGTTTATTAAATAATGTGAATACTTCGGAGACATCTGGATAAGACAGTTTACCAAAGGCTGCCCATCCTAGACTTTGCCTTATTTCAATACCCACCTCTAGATTCTCTCTCCCGAGCTTTATTTCATGTCCCTGTTATACATGACTTAACTTTTTCTATTGCTTGTCCATTTATTTATTTATTTTATAAATTTATTGCATAATATAAGTATACATATTTAATAAGAACTAGTGAATTGAAAATTAAAACAGAGCGTTCTCTGTTTAGGATAGTCTCTATATAACATGGCTCAGCCTGTTCTAAGATCGAGATTTTTTATCTTTTAAAGTATATTTCTATACTATTATAACAATAAATTAAACCAAGATGTTACATGATTGGATTGCATTACTCATTACTTTAGTTTTTGAAACATTTATTTTCTTGCTTTTTTTCAGGGATGCTGTATTAACTTCATTTATCATGTTTTCAAACTTCTTCTCATATTTGGCAAATAGGACGTCTGCAAACCTGAGATTACTAATGACTTTGCCATTAATGTGAAAACCCTTGTCGTTCCAGTCAAGAGTTTTGAAGACATTTTCCACAGCTAGTGTAAATAGTTTGGGAGATGTTGTGTCATACTGTCTTACTCACGCGAAACTTTTTGGATGGTTCATAGAGCTGTTCGACGAAGGTGGCATTATTGTATGCGTTTTTTAGAAATTGTGAGTATCTGTGGTCTACTCTACAATTATCTAGACCTTTCATCACCGCCCATAGCTGCAGAGTCAAAAATCTTTTCATAATCAATAAAAGCTAGTGATAATGACATTATTATAATCACTGTATTTCCCTATGATATATCATATCAGTAATACAATATATAACCTTAAAACCCTTATTTTCAGCTTGGCATACTGGATAACATATATATTATTGTAATCTTTCTTTTTTACAATATGGGATAGTAGATCTTCTTTGTCTAGAAAGACAAGAAAATCCTACAGAACTAGTAACTCAGTGTAAATTGTTTAAATTACTCACCACTAGTTTAGTTTAAAGATAGAAGAGGAAAAAAAAAGATTATACAGAGAACCAAAATTGCTGATGTGATGAACCGTGGGACAAAACTAAATTAGCAATATGCCCATTTCTGCCGAACATAATGGCTAGACTAGAGGGACTCCGAATGGGCGCCACGAATATTGAAGTAGAAGCCCTGGCAAATAAAACGATTGTCTGAAGGCCACCAAAGAGATAGACCAACTACATTGTCCAGATAGTTGGTGGTGCCTAGATGCGGAGAAGTCAAGATAGAGACGAGTAGAAGGAGTTGGAGAAAGGGAGGAATAGTTTAAATTACTCAGCATAAGCTCATTTTTGGTTGATAACCCTGTGGACCGCCTCAGTGACCTTGGTGAATTATTTAGAGTTCATAAATGATTGCCTAGTTCAAGTGGATATTTTTATTTCTTATTCTTATTTCTTTTGAAAATTATTTTTACAGTCCACCTATCTGCAGGAAAATAAGTAAAAACACGGGTTTATTGTTTTCCATAAAAAGATGTTTATTTATCAGATGTATAAAAAAAGGACACTTCATGTGGATATCCTATCATGTATTTATTTTTACTAAGATATATTATATTTATATGTAATAACTCGTTTGCATGGCTTTTTTCTTTTCACTGGCTAACTCCTGACTGGCATTATAAAAAATTGACACTTATTATAGTACCTTTATTTTATTCTGTATCAAAAAAAATATTATTAACATAGTATTTGTAAAATAAGGAAATCAAGTGAATTTACTTATCTTTTTGTTTAAATAATAGAAATATCATTATTGATTTAAATACAAAAGGGACCAGTGTATGTTTATTTGTTAAATATAATATAAATACTACAAGTTCTAAATTATTTTACTTAAAGTAAAAACTAGATTCTTAAAACTAACTACATATTTAAATATTCTTCTCAGTAGGGGTCACACATCCTTGAATAGGGTTACTGATTTTAAATACTCAATGACTTAAAAATCTGACAAATCATCCAAATATTCAAGAAGCAGAAATCTAACAGAGGAGCACATTTAAAATTATACATTTCAAAACAAAAATGTTTTTAAATCTTTAGTGAAATACATTAGAAAAGTATATTTGAAATCATAATTATTAATTAGTAAAAAGATTTCTGCGAATCAAACAACTTGGACAATAATAGATGTGTGACAGAATAAACACTTAAAATGTATGTTTTTAAATTGGCAAATTCACATACCTAACAAGGTGTTTGGATGAAAAAAACTTACAGTGTAGAATTATAAATTTTGTTAATAGGTAATGTAATAACATAAACATTTTTTAATATTAAAATTTATTTGACTCTCAGTCAAAGAGAATATTTGCTCGATCAGCATTTCAAGATGTACAGAGTTACCTCCTGCAGTGCTATCAAGTACAGTTGTCTCAATTGGAAAAGATTGAATAGTATTGTAGTAAAGAAATAATAATGGTCCCTTGCAAATATGCAATGGTGCTAATACTTAAGTTTAGCATAGCAACTGAAGTACAACTGTGATATTACTCATCAACTCAGAGTCTGGCAGTTCATCACTTTCTAAAAACTAATGTCAAACTTAATTTGATTAATATCAAACTCGTGGACACAGTTTCTACTCGAATGCAACATACATAATAGGACATTCACAAGCTTCTCTTCCGCCATGTCACATGGTATCCCTTCAATATACTTCTTCGTGATACTCTAATTGAGAAGCAAACTTCTTAGATCAGTCAAACTTCTTTCGGGCAGTCACTCGTAACTAGATTATAATTTATTAATATTTATCGATAAAAACAATTTATAAAAAGGACTAAAGAGCACAAGTGGTCTCGTCGAAATAGACAAGAACTATCGGCGATATACACGAAGCGTTAGCTAAGGAAAGTCTCCCTTCTAACATATCAATTCGATATAAAAACAAAGTCTCCTCGCTTCCCTCCTCATTAAATTACAATACATAAAACAATTTTTTCAATGTTTGGCACCCATGTTTCAAAAATTATATAAATAAACAGTACCTGTTGCATATTACAGCAAAGAGATAATAATTATGTCTTCTTGTCAATGGATTATTCGTAAATAACTTAGAGAAAAGTCAATAAAATCTCAATATATCCCATTGCTTGAAAGTACAAATTCACATATCATCTGAAAAACAATTTGATTTTTCTTCCTATATACATATGGATACAAAATGCAGGTAAGTATAACTTATTGAATAAAAAAACATATAAAAGAATTACATTCGCAGATCCATTTAGTGTTAAAGAGTTATTTAATTCGTTTCAGATCCGTTTTACAGTTTTGCTCTTATTGAAAGTAAAATGTTCAGCTTTTTTTCTTTGATCTTCTGACAACACTTTAACAAATCACCATAACTCTTTAATTTTGTTACCCTCTTCGCTTGTGCACTTTATCATTAAACATTGTCATTTCTTTTGTCTTTTCAACACACAAAATCACAGTGACAAGATTCACAGTGGCTGACTGGCCTTATCTGGGTCAGCTCACCTTCTTCTTGATGTTGCTGCGACTGCGATCATCTGTCTCAGCATTGGTTCGGGTGTACAAACTTTAGGGTCACATTTCATTTGACCATCTCGACCACATCTAGAATTAAGAAATTTGAACATTATTACTTAAGAAGAATACTGACTCCAAAACCTGACAAATAAACCAGTTGAAATCATTGGCTATTTACTTGGGTAGGTTAAACATACAATACAAAGTAAATTGATCGAGAGAGTATCTTTTGAATTATGGATTTTCAGATCCAAAAATCTGAATAATTTAAGAAAGAAATCAATATTATGAATAACTTACATGCAATGCAAGCACGGTCCTGATGTTTGTTTGATTACTTCTCCGACCTGGTATACATGTCCCTTTATTTGACAACCTCTTCTTTGCGCTTGTCCCTTGTAAGCATGAGACAAGAAGTGAGGTGGTAATGTTGTTGTTGTAGTAGTTGTTGTTGTTGTAACATTCATAACAGTTCCCATTGATACAGGGCATTCATATCTTGGGCAACAGAATCCTTGGATGGGTTCCTCGTGACAGTGTTGGATGGGAGGTGGACAACTCTGTTGCAGGCATATAATATCACTTCTGAAACAGAAACAGAAGTCACATGGATCGTCTCTTGGTATTTGTTGAGCGGAAACATAAACCTTTCCGCCATATCTACACGTTCCAGGTCCGAATGATTGATCGTCTTCTTCATAATCGTGATCACTAGATCCAGGGGAACCGTATGATCCAGGGAAGCCAGGCATTTGTGGAACTTGGTGATCTTCATCTTCCTCTGGATTTGGAAGAGAAGAAATTTCAGCTTGTCCGAGATCTGGTTCGATTTCCGTATCGGGATATTTACTAGGTGATACTGAGTGTTGTTCTGGGTATGGAGTCTCGGTTGTAATCTCGGTAATAGGTGTTTTTGATGTGATGTAATCATGAACTGTTATTGTTGAGGTTTGAGGGTATTCTGAAGATTTGTTAGATGCTGTAAAGATATCTGATTGCGTTGTTATTTCTGGTGACTGTTCAGATGGTTCATTTTCATCATGACTAGTTTCAGGGTATTTTTCCGAAAGTTGTGGTTCACCATCTTCTGGGATAATTGGCTGTTCTGTGACTTCTGTACTAACTTCGTCAGAAGGTCTTGGAGAGTGAGTTTCTTTTTCCAGATTATGGGGTGACAATGTTTGGCTTGGTTTTTCAGTGAGTTGTACTGAATCTATATTTTTATCATCTTCATGTTCAATATCTGTGACAATAGGTGTAGTTATTTCAGTTTTAGGCAACTCCCCGTCAATCTCTCCAATTGTAGATAATATACCTTCAGTAGGCTGGTGTACTTTAACAATGTCAATATTTTCAGTTGTGTATGTATTAGGATCAGTAAATCTTTCAGGACTTGTAGTAGTATGTGTGGCTAATTCTTCAATGTCTTCAGTTGGTCTACTTATTTCAGGTTTTATTGTTGATTGCAAAATATCTGTTTTTTCGGTTGGTTTTTTGGTGTCATCTTTTTCTGAACTGGATAAATCAATACTACTCTTTGTCTGTTCATCAGGCCTCTCATATTCGTCACTTGTTGGTTCAATTGTTGTGTAAGAGATTTTATTTTCAGGTTCAATGGTTGGCTTTTTACTTTCATATTTATCTGTAGTGCCTATTATCACATCTACATCTGATCCTTCGGATGGTTTAATACCTTTATTGTCATCGGGATTTACAGTTATCTCAATGATTTCATCTGGTTTTTTATCATCACTTTCAGGACTTGCTGTTGTATGAGAGATTTCTGATTGTTCCGTGGGGCTCTCAGTTCTAGTATGTGTCTTTATGTCATCATCTTCTGGCAATCTTGTAAATTCAGTAACATCTTGTTCAGCATGTTCAGTTGGTATTCCACTTCCAAGGTATGTTGTAGTGCGTTTATTTTCTGGCTGTTCAGTTGATGATTTTACTTCGGGTTCTGGAGTTCTTGTAGTTGCAATAATATCATCCACTGTTTGATCATTTTCATCGATACCAGCATAACCAGTTGAATGTACTACCTCTTTTTCAGTTGGTCTTTGGACGTCAGCCATAGTTGTATAAGAAATATCTTCTGGCTGTTCAGTTGGTTTATCATATGATGTTTGAGTTTGACTAAAATCTATCTCTGGTTTTTCTGACGATTTCTCATTATCAGCATGAATAGTTGTTTGTCCCGCATGTTGCTCAATTTCTTGTTCAGTTGGTCTTTCATCGGCAATATGAGTAGTTGTAATCGCAAAATCTTTTTCTGGTTGTTTTGTTGGTTTTTCAGTATCAATTGAAATGGAAGTAGGTATATTTTTCTCAGGTTGTCCAGTTGGTTTTACAGTATCTTCGTGAATAGGTGAAGAAACTTCTTTTTCAGTCTGACTTGTTGAACTTTCATCAAATATGGTTGTAGGTAAAATACCTTTTTCAGGTTGTTCAGTTGGTCTTTCAATTTCAACATTAACAGTTGTATGAGTAATGTCTTTCTCGGGTTGTCTTGTTGACTTTTCAATATCATCATCAACTGTTGAATATACATCTTTTTCATCTTGTTCAGTTGGGTTTTCTACATCAGGTTTGATTGTTGTTTGTGAAATATCATCTTGAGGTTCTCCAGCCTGTTTCTGATCTTCATCTAATTGTTGACTGACGGATGTTGCGAATTTCTCTGTCTGAGTTTTTTCATGGAGAGAAGCACGGTTTGTTGTGGGTGAAATCTCATGGTCAAAATGTTCGGTTGTTATCTCAATTTCAGCAAGTGTTGTATGAAGAATATCCTTTTCGGGTTCAATGGCGTTAATTTCTGTGTGATCATCTGGTATTTTTTGTTCATCAAAGTGATCGCTAACGGCAGGTTCTGTTTGCTCTGTTGCTATTTTAAGTTCATCGTCAGTTTCTTCTGGGCTCTTTTCTGTTTCATTTTTGATTGTTGTGCTCATATTATTATTATTATCTTGATCATGTTCAGTTGGTTTTATTTCTTTTTCAGTGTCAAACCCTAAGGTGGTGTAAGTAATTTCTTTATGTGGCTGATCCGTTGGTTTAAGATCATCATGGTTTTCGTCACTTATACTATCAATGGGCTTGTTAGTGACATCACTTGGTTCTTTATCTTCACTTGTTTCAGAAGTTACAGTTGTAGAATATATTTCAGACTTATCGGTTGCTTTCTTAGTATCATATTGATCATTGGCCAATGTCGTAGATATTACGCTATCTTCGGGTTCTTGCGACGATGCATTAAATTCATTCGATGGATTTTTTGTAGTAAGAATAACATTATCTTCTTTGGGTATTGTTGATTTACTTTCATCTATACTGTTATACGCAATAGTTGTATGCACAACGTCTTCGAGAACGTTAGTAGTGTTTTTAATTTCCGAACTTGTTGTCGAAACGTCTTCTATTTTAGGTTCTTCAGATTTAGTTGTTTGGTGTAACTTATCATCTATTGGTGTTTCAACAAAATCGTTTCCAGGAATGACAGTTGTTTCAGTTGAATCTTTTTCCAACGGTTTGTATATGTCTTTAGTATCTAGATTTTCTGAAGAATCTTCTTCCCCAGATCCAAGATCTATCGATTGTTCAATGTCCTGTCCTTTATTTAATTCTATAGGAGTATATGTTGAATATTTAATTTTGTCTTCATTATCTGATGAAATAATATTTGTTGTAGAATCTTTTCCTGTGTCTTCTGTAGTTGTAGATTTATCACTTTCAATTTGCTGAGTCACAGATTCATGTTTTTCACTACTTAACGTTGTTGACGGGGTTCCTGTATTTTCATCTACTTTACTGGTGTCGGTCGAGTACTTAATGTCAGTTAAATCAGGTGAACCTGTTACAACTTCTTGATCGTCAATACCAGAGTCTACATATGCAGTGGTATGTGATAAGCCATCGTTTTTGGTTGACTCAGTAGATTTAATATGCAATTCAGTTGTAGCATCAGTACTACCAGGATCGGTCGTTAAAATTTGTTCACTGTCTTTTTCTGTTTTTTTGGTAACAGTTGGTGCATTATCTTCATGAGATAAATCGGTAGTGTTTGCAGTTTCAGAATCAAGCTGAGAGCTGTAATCTTTTTCGATAGTATTTATAATGGTAGTTGTTTTTAAGTCATCGTCAGATGGCGTGAACCGATCGTTTTTCGCAGGTAAATTACCATCGGAATCTAAAGTTGATTTAGAGTCAGATTCTTGCGTTGTATATTTAGATTCAGTTGGTTGATAAGTGGTAATTTCGGCTATATAATTCTTTTCTGTGTCATAAATTGGAGTCGAAGCAAATATTTTTTCACCCTTATCAATTTCATTAAATGAATCTAAATTACTGTCACCTTCTGTCGTGGTTGTATATAAAATGGTCTGGTCTGGTCGATGTGTATCTTCTAAGATATTTTTAGTGACTTTTTCATTGTGATCTGTTGAAGAAATCACAACATGAGTTGTTGATTCAACTTCAAATGATGGCAGAGTACTCTCATTGCCAATACCTTCTTCAGATTGAGGAACTGTAACTCTAGGAATAGTTGTTGGATTTTCTGTCTCATCTTTATCTGGTTCATTAATCTCACTTTGGTCAATTGGTTTAGATGTATCAGCGCTTTCAGGTGTTGAAGTTGATTTTTGACCATCGTATTTATTTTCGTATTTTTCTGTAAACGATTCCGGTTGCTCATCTGTTGTTATACTTTCCGTAGAATAAATATCTATCATTTGTGTAGTAATTTTGGTTACCTTATCAGATTCATATTCTGGAGATGTTTTTTTATCGTCTGATTTCAGAGGAAGTTCTGTATTAAACTCGGTGATTACTATTTCAGGTATACTTGTAATATCATTTACTTGAGTAATGTGCTCGGGTGATGTAAAGCTAGGTATAGCATGTGTACCAATTTCATATTTTTTGGTAGTGCTTTGTTGTTCTTTATCTGTGCTGTGCTGTAAATCTTGTTCAGATTCTGTGGGTGTTGTTTGCTCTGAATCTTCTGAATCTTTATCGATGACGTGTGATTGTGGTGCAAGTGTTTCTTTTGGTTCAAATGTATGTTCTGTACTCTGCAAAACACCAAAACTTTCCGTTGCAGTATCATCTGTGACAGTGATTTTGTCTGTTGAAGGCTTACCATCTGTGCTCAAATCACTGTGTGTTATCTTTCCAATATTTGTTTCAGTACTAGAATCGTCACTTTCCAGTATGGGAATTGTAGTTGAAAATTCGTCTCGTTCTTTGTATATGTCTGTGGAAGGTTTAATAGAACAATCATCACCAATGCATTTACTGGCATTGATTTCATGCTCTGGTAATAAAGATGGTGATTTAATTTCTGATGGCATTTCAGTTTGTACAAATAATGGTTTTTCTGAACCATCTAATTCTGGAAGGGTTGATGTTTGACTAGAGTGATCTTTGAAATCCGAACATCCTTGTCCTTGACAGTTTTCTGATACCGTTTCTGGAATAGAAGTTGTGTGAGAAATGTCTGCACATTCTTTTCCTACACAATCTTTTTGTGGTGAAATTAATTCAGGAACAGATGTCGTATGACTAGAATCCTTAACCTCAGAACAATCTTTTTCTCCACAATCATCAGAAATTGTTTCAGGAATGGTAGTTGTAAAGTCAGATTTCTCATTGAAATCACATCCATTCTCACCACAATCCTCATTTATAGTTTCTGGAAGAGAAGTTGTCTTAACAAGCTTCTCTTCATCTGTACATCCATGCTCTCCACATTCTTTAGCTGGAATAGAAAGATCATTGGGTTTCTTTGCATCAGAACATCCTTGTTCTCCACAGTCTTCTGAAATAATTTCTGGAACGACTGTACTTTGAACAGGTTCCTTTGTATCAGAGCATCCTTGTTGTCCACAGTCTTCTAAAATAATTTCTGGGACAACAGTAGTTTGAATAGGTTTCTTAGTACCAGAACATCCTTGTTCTCCACAATCTTCTAATATAATTTCTGGGACGGCAGTTGTTTGAGCAGGGTTCTTAGTATCAGAACATCCTTGTTCTCCACAGCCTTCCAAAATAATTTCTGGGACGATGGTAGTTTGAACAGGCTGTTTAATGTCAGGACATCCTTGTTCCCCGCAATCTTCTAATATTATTTCTGGGACGGCGGTTGTTTGATCAGATTTCTTAGTATCAGAACATCCTCGTTCTCCGCAGTCTTCTAAAATAACTTCTGGGACGACAGTGGTTTGAACTGGTTTTTTAGTATCAGAACATCCTTGTTCTCCACAGTCTTCTAAAATAATTTCTGGGACGACGGTAGTTTGAACTGGCTTCTTAATATCAGGACATCCTTGTTCCCCACATTCTTCTACTATAACTTCTGGGACGGCAGTTGTTTGATCAGATTTCTTAGTATCAGAACAGCCTTGTTCTTTACAGTCTTCTAAAATAATTTCTGGGTCGACAGTAGTTTGAACAGGTTTCTTAGTATCAGAACATCCTTGTTCTCCACAGTCTTCTAAAATAATTTCTGGGACGACAGTAGTTTGAACTGGTTTCTTAGTATCAGAACAACCCTGTGCTCCACAATCATTGTTGGTTGGGCTTTTATCTTCGTTACTAGAATCAACTATCTCATCTTTAGTTTTACAGAGTCCATCTGTACCCGAGCAATCTGTTTTAACGGCGGTTGAGGGGTGTTCCGTAGGTATCAAATATTGATCGGTAGCCTTTGAATCATCTGCAGAAATTTCTGTTGTAAACTTGGGGTATAATTCTGATTTCTGTGTAGTTGAAGAAGGTTTCGTTGATTGATCTCCACATCCATTAACACCACAAATAGGTTTATCATTATCGTCAGTTATAATGTTTTGGTTATCATCCTCACATCCATGTTCACCACAGTCAGGAGATTTGCTTGCTGGTGATGTTTGCAAGCAGTTTTGGCCTGTTATACAATCTTCAGTAGCTTGAGCCTCTGTTGTAGTTACATCAATAGGATGTCTAGTATATTCAGCTTCAACTTGACATTCGGTTTTTCCACAGCCTCCGAGAACTGGATATTCTGGCTTCTTAGGAGAAATATCATCAACAGAATCAGTAGGAAGTACTGACACTCCAATTTTGTTTACGTCATCTGATGAAATAGTTGTAAATTCTATGTTAGGTGAAATTGTTGAAAGCTCAACTATTGGAGTCTTGGTTTGTAACGTTGAGTCTGGGAATTTATCGGAAATATTTGGTTCCGTAGCATCTGAAACATTATCAAATTCAGTTGACGTGGTTGGTGATTTATTTTTGTTGTTGTCTAAGGGTACTTCGTTTTCATTTATTTTTTGTCCATCGTATACTGAATTGGGGATATCTGTCACTGCCTCTGGAACAATGGTTGTTGCTTGCTGAATATCAATTTCATCAGACTTAATTCCATCTTCGGGAAGATTTGGCAGCTGGGTCTCAGAACCCTCTTTAACACCAACCTTTGTAACTTCTTCAACTGTTGGATTTTGTTCAGTTATTATTTCTTCGCTTGCTACAGTTGTTATGCCCTGTCTTTCAGTTACAACAGGAACACTAGATAAGTCTTCCAGCTCCGTTACAGTTTCTTTTTCTGTAGCTATTTCATGTTGGTCAACTTCTGGTTTTATGGTTAAGTCTATTTTTGTTTCTTCGGGTCCTTCTAATGTAGTTTTTTCATGTTCTTCACTTGGCAGCTCCGATTTGGATTCATCGTCATCTTTTACAACATCTTTAGTAGGCTGAAGTGTAGTGAATTCACTCGACACATTATCGACTTCTGTTTTTTGGTCAATGTATTCATGATCGTATGGAAATTTGGTGGTATGCGATAACAAATCAGAGGCAATATTGTCTTCTTGTTTTTGGTGTAAATTGCACCCAGAAGTTCCACAGTCAGGTTTGTAAATAGATGGAACTATGGGTTCTTCAATTACAGGAGTTTTTGTAAGGTTTATATTATCATCTTTAACTGGTTTGACGGTTTCTTCATTTGGAATGTGCTCCGTAATGGCACCATCTTCTTTTATTGCTGCTTCTGTTACTATTATTGGATCCTTCTGTGATAATGTTGACATTTCGGACATTTGGTTGTCAGATTCTATTGTAACTGATTCATGTTCGCAAGTATACATTGGACAACACGTGTCCTTTCCGTGATAAACTGGTTGACAGTTGACCATATTTAAAGGCGGTGGTGAACAAACTACATGATCACATTTCAAAATACTGTTTGTGCATCTACAAGATGTTTGACATCTGTTTGTTGTTGGTACGAGAGCTTTGTTTTTATATGAGATTCCATCTAAAAGGCAGTCTCCTTCGCCAGGAACTCTAGATGGTTCCTCTTCTGTTAAAGGATGTTTATCGTGGTCTTCACTGATTTCATTATCTTCTTCATTGATTTCTGTTACCGAGGAATCTGTGGACATTGTTGCATATTTTTCAACAAAATCTGGTAAAGTGGTAGCAATGTGTTCCAGGTGCTCTGTTGTTTCAGAATTCTTTTCTGATGATTGACCAATAGTAGTAATATCGAGAGATTGAGGTTTTTTGCTACTATCAGTTATAGTTGGTTTTGAACTATCTTCTTTATACTCAGTAATTGATGGAGGTGTTGTAGATATAGTACTTTCAGTAAGATCATCACCTAATTTAGTTTTTCCATCTTGAGTGAACTTAGTATCAGAATGAGGTGATGTCAAATACTCATCAATTACTAGGGTTGTTGAATCGTGTATAATTTCAGTTACTTCTGGTACATCTGATCCAATTTCATGTTTAACAGAAGATTGTGTTGTGGTATTAATTTCAGTATTTTCCGTTTGTTTTTCTGGATTAAAACTGGTGAGTCCTTGATCATCATCTGTCGAAAGTATTGGTGTTTTGGTATTTTCGTGAACTGTTTCTTCGTACGAACTGGGAGTATTTATTTCATGATCATCAACTTCGTATAATTTTGTTTCTGAATCTGGTCCTGGAACATCTGTTACAATTTCATCTAGATTTTGTGGTGAGTATGGTGTTTTATCATCAATAATTTCATCTTGTGGTTCCTGTTTTAAACCACTTACTGTTGTAGGTTCATACATTATCTCATCTATGAGAGTTAAATTTTCTTGTTCAGTTGTTGCCCCGATATCTTCTTCCGCTGGTAAAGATGTTGTTAACTTAAGGTCTATAGATAATTCAGGTTCTTTTTCATTCTCAGTGAGAATTGGTTTTCGAGTTGCATCTGGTTTTTTCGTTAGCAAATCACCATTGGTGTCAATATTAATACTTTGAGCAGTACTTGTAACTGGATTCATGGTCGTTATATTTTTTTCTATGTTCAATTGATCTTCGTCACTTTCTTTGTTATCAGAGCCCTTGAGTAAATGTGTAGTTGTTTCAAAATCATCAAAACTTGCAGTCTCAGAAGTGGGTTTATCTGTTTTGAATTTAGAAACAGAATGTTGTGTGGTGAACATTGAATCAGTCGGTGTATTTGACTTTTTATCTTCATCATTCACTTGCGAAGAATCTGTAGTGTGGTAGTAATCTGGAACAGAATCTGAGGAATCATTTTTATTGGTAATATTTTCTTCGTCAATTATGGTCGTTGGTTTGTCTGTATGTTTTTCTAAAAGTTCTTCTTGATCAAAATCTTTTTTCGAATCTTCAACACCTTGAACGTTTTTCAGATACTCTGTTGTGATTTCATGATCGTAGTTAGGTGTAGATTTTTCAAAATCTCCATCACCACTACTTTCGGGCAAAGGTTTATCGGTGGAATGTTCGTCATACTCTTTTTTCGGTTTTGTTACCGATAAAGAAGGTGCATTAGTTTTATTAATGTTACTATTGTCCTCGTCAGTGTATCTTGTATTCAAACTGTCTGATAAAGTAGATTCACCTTTAGTTGTTGACGTTTCAAATACTTCGTCTAATTCATCTTTATTTATTTCAACCGTAATACTAGTTTGGTCTGGTGCATTTGTAAAGATATTCTGATCAGGAGATAATGTAGTATCAACATTAGAATCTTTTGTTGTTTGATAAATAGAAGGCAGTGGATAAGTCATTGTTGCATCTTTGGTTACACTTTCATCAGTGTGATCATCTGCTTTGTCTGCTGATACCGGGTAAAGGTGGGTTGGAGGTTCAAGTTTTTCTAATTCTTGCTTTTCGTGTTCTTGATTAGGATACTTTTCTTCTTCTTGATCATTTTTTACTGTGATTTTATCTTCAACATTTGTCGTAGGGGATTGAGAAGTAAAATGATCATCAGATGGTTTGGCTACTTCGGTTACGGAATCAAGACCAACGCTATCGAATGTTTTAGTTGTTGGTGTCTCTGTAAATACATTGTCGATTTGTGGTTTTTCAGTAGATTCACTTTTAACAATATTTGCTTCTGTTTGTTCATGTTCTAAATCAATATTTTTGTACGGTGTCGTAGATTCTAATTCACTGTCTCCAATGTGTTTTTTAGTAGTAGCCGTTGAACTACTGTCGTCTTTTGGTGTACTGGTGTTTTCAATTTCACTGGAAATATCATCCTGGGTTATATTCTCTTTAGGTATATTGTGTTCAGTGACATTTTCAGAATGTTCTTCATCGTCTCCTTTATTATCTCTTATATTCGTAAATTCATAATCTGCGACGGTTGTTTGTGGAATACTCTCGCCTGTCGTATGAGATACTTTTTCTTCGGTTGTTTGCTCGTGTTCACCTGATTTCAGGGTTGTTACATTATCTTTATGCGTAGGAGCTTCTGTATGCTGATCATCCTTTGCAGTATGGGTAGAACTATCTTTTTCACTTTCTGCAAGTGCAGTTGTAGAATCTTCATCGCCGTCACACACGTAGGTATCTGGACAGCATTGGCCTTCCCTCGGTGCATGCGCGGTGCAATTCTTTCCCTCGTTTTCCATTGGAGTTCCGCAGTCTTGAACAGCGCAAACAATATCTCCCTTCATACAATAACAGTGCTCGCATGCTTTATCTGTTGCGATCAATGCTCCGTCAGCATAAATTTCATCGTTATGCGTGCATTCCATCGTATATCCCGGAGTGAGTGTGGTAGTAAGAATAAATCCTGGAGTAGGTCGGACAGTTGTGGTCATATCATCGATCATCAAAGGTCCTTCATCTTCTGGGTGGTCTGAAAAAATAAAATTTATAAATTACGAACTTTCTCGAAATAATAATAAAATTAAGTCAGTTTTAATATATGTACACAGCTTACCGCACGAGTATCTTACAGGACAGCACAAGCCCCTGAGATAGACCGGAGTACATCCTTCGACGTGTAGCGTACATTCTTGCATGACGCAAGCTGTCATATTCCTGATGCAGTAGCAGAGTTCGCAAGGCTTGTTGGCGCTGGAAGGAACTTGAGCACCGTCTGAATAGAACTTGCCGTCTATCGAGCATCCGTAGTTGTCATGATGGCCAACTTCGGTCGAATCGACTGTGGACACGGTCGTGGAGTCCACGAGACCAACGTGAACTAGAAAATAAAATTATAACTATTCAAGTTATTTGTTATTTGACCATTTTTGATGGAATTACTTTGTAATTACATAATAACCTATATTTTAATACAAGTTATAAATTAAAAATACTTGGCACACTTCCATCTATTCATTTGACCAATGAGCGCTTTCACCCTCTAATGGGATCTTTAGGCTGGTAAATATTATGCAAAGGTTAATCATTAAATAAAACAAAATGGAAGAGATACAATAATACTTAAATGAAACATAATGGGAGAACGTTATTGGATGTACGCTTTGGCGGTGGACAGTAAGGAAGGATTCTATTCTATAAGAATATTTATTGTTTTATTGCAATCTACAGGCTCAAACCAAGGGGTCCGATAAAGGTGCGTTTTAAATTCTATCTGCTGATTTATTCAAATTTTATTGCTATTATTATTAATTTCACTAATTTATAAAATTTATATCGAACTTTGGACTTTTTTGTTCCGACTTGTAAAATTTTAATGTCTGATAATTTGATGGATTCTGTTTCACTGAAGTATTATTGTATCTCTTCTGACTGTTTTCTTTAAACGTTTAATCTATACTTAAGATAAATGTTAGTTTGGTAAAAATGATCTTTTCACTGTACCAGTCTGAAGATGCCTATTAGAGGGTGAAAGCTCTAATTGGTCAAATAAATAAGTGGAAGTATTTTTAATTTATGAATTGTATTAAAATATAAATTACTATGTAATTTATTTTGTTGAAATTTAACAACAGAAGCCTCATAAAAAATTAGCATCGAAATATGTTTTAACCATTAAACGGTTTTAACCTATATAATGCCTCACGCACGATAGGTTCCGGATTTGATTTTCGAAGAGACTACAATAATTTAATGTAATTTTTCTCAAGCCTGGATGTTTTTTGCTGTAATTCATTACTGCGATTGGGTCTCTTAGCCAGTTGTGAGGGCAAACTAATAAAAGTATGCAGAATAACCATTGATCTTGTAACCCTTAGAAGTCCACTTACCATCTGGACAGGTGATGATGGGACAGCATTGGTCTCCTCTCTTCTCCACGGTGCAGTCCTGGCCAATAGGTTTGGTGAATGGGCATACCCTGAGATAGCACATGAGCATCCTGTTGTGGCAGGTGCAGTTCAGGCAGGGTTCGTTCGTCATTATTCTGTCTCCTTCTCCGTAGTGCTGAAAGTTGTAGTAACATCCTGCTTCTGAAAACAAATTAGAAAAATGAATAAACAATATTGTTAATCGACTCGGCATTCTCTTCGTAACACTTGATTAAAAATTATTATGAAAATTAAACTTTGTTATAAGTGTTACACGATTTTATCATTTTACAAGAGCACTACTACAGTTTCGGGAGAGCACTCCTCCCATCGACGGCTGATATAAAACTAACATAGTACAAACGTAATATTGTTCACAGTGTCATTGTAGAATATATACAAAAACAAACAAACAAATAAATCAATGAATCAGTGATTCTACTATTCTAAAGTATTAGCATATATACGGTGTGTTTAGAAAATAATAGGAGTTTTTTCATTTCGCGGGTTTGGAGAGTCCGATTGTCATTTTTTTGTTATGTTGGTAAACATGCCCCCGAAATATGTTAAAATGTTCAGCTGTATTCATTGTTTACTTTGTCTGTGGCAGCCGCTAAAGTTAGACGTGTTCGGCGATTTCCGTCTTGGCGATCCAAAATGCCTCCACTGGGACAATTGAGCCTTAGTTTCGTCGTCATATCCGTAAACCCGTGTTTCATCACCTGTTATAACACGTTTCAGTAATTTTGCATCATCGTTGACTTTATTTAGTGACATCTGAGCAACTTCCATTTGCCGCTGTTTTTGTTCAAAATTCAACATTTTTTTAACATATTATGCTGCCACGCGTTTCATAGTCAAAATATTCGAATTTTTTTTATGACATGAGCTAATTGGTATGCCAACATCATCAGCGACTTCTCTGATTGTCATTTGGCGATCGCTCAAAACCATTTCATTTTCCATGTTTTTATCGGTTGTTGATGTGCTGAGGCGTCCGGGCCGTTCGTCATCTTCAACGTCTTCACGGCCATCTTAGAAACGCTTATACCACTCGTAATCTCTTTTACTCACCATAGACATTTGTTAACATTTCACACACTTTATTTGACAAGAATTCTTTGATCCATTTATTTTAAGAAATGAAAATCGCCGTGTTCATAAAAACACGTCTAACCTTAGCGACTACAACAGACAAAGTAAACAGTGAATACAGCTGGAAATTTTAAAATACTTCAGGGGCATGTATACCAACATAATAAAAACATGACAATAAGACTCTCCGAACCTACGAAATTAAAAAAATCCCTTTATTTTCTGAACACACTTCGTATGTGGATAGTTGTCTAAAGTACAGATACGGAAAAATGATCAATGAAGGAAAGAATGTGGAATTTTGTTCTTAAAATCTAGCCCATAAATGCTCTCTCTTTCAACTTTTTTCGCATTTTCTAGCTTAGTTATCTATAACTATGTTGATTAGAAATAAACACGAAATTGTACAATTTGGATAAATAATAAGATCGCAAATAGTTATTTCTATAAAAACAAACGAAGGTACAATTATTAAGGTGGATTGAGGAAGGAAAATTATCCATTCAAGTTTGTTGATAAATAATTGTAAGTTAGGATATAAAAAAATATAGATAAAGATCTCGACATAAAAGACGGATATACCTCTCAAGTCAGCCGAGTGCATCGGCACAGACTAACCACACTCATAAGTTGTACTATTGTTACAATCTGACAAGTTCAAGGATGTCGGATGATGTTCCAGTGTTGTGCTGTAACTTATCATCGGAAACTGATCTGATTTATTGCCGCTTTACGAGTACATCAATTATTTTAAACAGTATTTATTTTGTAACTAAACAATGAAGTCGGTATTTCCGATCGCACCCCTGTTTTTTAATCCCAGCTAATATAATACCTTACAGGTGATGAACTATGACACACGAGTCGCAAATCATTATTAATGACTAGAGAATTTAGTATTCCGCGTCTGTTAATTAACGTTTTTTACCCCTTGTCACCTCATGGTATGGTGTAAATTTTACTTTTTACTCAAACATTTGTTTCACTTTTTGAAAAGAATTGCATTAAATAACATAGCAACGTGGAACCGAGATGGATCGTATATACATTTTCAAAAAACTTAATGCTATAATTGATGTCTCATCTCTGTTGCGATTAATTTATTTTTATGTTCCAAAGTACACGTTTACACCACTAGAATTCGAAATTAGCTAAAATCTTCAGAGAGCATCTTTTGTTTTTATGCCTCAACGTCCAGAATGTGTAGACTAGTCAATTCGTTCCACAACTTAATTTTTTTGGGATAGATCTTTCCGTTTTTCGTAGATCTCTTCGCCATTGACACAGTGTGAGATGAAGACAGATTGGCATGGCTTATCTCAAAATTTTGTATGTTGATCATGTTCTTGATATATTTATTGTATAACATTATTTTATTGCCCATGTTTGTCTTTGCTACAAAGTTTTATGTTATTTTTGTTCAGTTTCTTGTACACATGTTTCTTCATATAAGTGCATTAATATTTTACATGCATTTTTTCAAATTAAACGGCTTTCGTCCCCCATTTTACCATACGTCCCCGTTTTAAGCCTTTTCCATTTACTACGTATATATTGCTTTATAATGATTATTGTTTTCTTTAATGTACATATTATTTATAATCCTCCTCGAAGTCAGCACATTTAACTATCATGCAACAGATCCTGAGTTCAATTCCCGGCATATTTGAAATGAAATATTTATTCAAAAAGGAGTTTTTAACTAGATTATTTGAAGGCCATGTTACTTTTATGAAACAAAAAAATGATCAAGATTCAATGGGGTTGGTGTACCAATGCCGTGCCCTATACACCATTAGATGCGGAAACGGAACAATGAATGAATTTATATATTATGTTACTCAGATTGCTCAATTTTTTCAAACCTCTCATTGCTCTAAGTCTTTCTAGATTTAAACAATCACAAAATTAAACTTGATGATCTTGTCTCGATATCGTATTTTCCTTGTCGTGGTTTTATTTTAGTTTACGTAATCTTTTTGTTTATGTATGAACATAGAAAAAAAAATGGTAACCGAATGAGTCCCTTTATATAAATAAATTAGTTCTGAGCCCATGCAATATATTTTGTCAAACTGTAAATAAAAATATAGAACTGCCGATTTTCAAAACAACTAACTTTTTGTTTTGAAAAGTTTTTGTTTATCTACTGTATTGTTTAATTTATTTCAGAGAATTTCAAAAATAAATTATTAATTATCATTGAGAGTGATAATGTCCGGTTTATACGTACGAAATTCAGATTAGTTTATTTTAAAAACCTTAAATCAGCTGTCAAAATATAATCGATTCGTAATTATTAGATCGCGCCATGTCCACTTCCACAAAAATAATAACTTTCCGGTTTCAATTAAAAAAAACTGTTAACAGTAACAGACTCGATGAAGCAACGTTGCTCTTAAACAGAGGTGTGATAATGTTGCAGAGAGCTTGTGAAACTATTAAGATCGAATTTTAGATATGCGAATGAAATATACATAAACTATTAGATACTTTACTTACGGGGTAGCATCCATCTTAAGAAAAATGTGTTTAAAATTTATAACTGTTAATTACTATTAAAAATGTTCTGTGTTATTATTTGGCCATTTATACAACCTCGATTTTTTAACTATACCTAAGCTAGTTTTGAAATTTATGTAGATTCTGACACTCCGGAGAGTAAATCCCAGTACCAGCCTTCAACGATTTCTGTATATACAACATATTAACGTATTAAAACAGAGTTAGAGAACATTAAACAAATATTTAAAACAGTTTAGGCATTTACAGAGCTTAAAGCCTACCATTGGCGGGTTTAAATGATGACTTTAAGCACTGTGTAACATTCACAATTCTGCATATGTTTTTCTACAATTCTTCGATCTGTTGATTTTTGTGAATTTAATGAGCTGAAACATTTATTTAATGCGAGAGATTTATCTAAAATAATTATTTAACTCAGATAAATTTGAAAGTTTTCCACAGTGTGTAAAGTGGCCACTTTAACCAACCAATGACAGGTCATAAGAACAGTACGTACTAGACGTCCATTTTTCTTTTGAAATGTGATCCAACTCTGTTGTAACATTATAATCTTAATAACTCTCTAGCTAATCATAAATCCATAAATCACAACTTATGACACCAAAACAATTATACGCTAAAACAATACTCACTTATAGATTCAAAAACTACTCTTACTCAAATGAAAGACATAACCCCCACAATACATCACATACAAATAATATAATCACTAGATCCTCAACACATAAACAACTTAAACAAATACCACTTTCGGACAAAGGGATTTTCAGTATTATTTTATTAAAATCTATAACATACTTCCACTATCTATTAAAGCAATTAGTAATGAGAAAATGTTTAAAAGGGCTATAAAAAAATGGATAGTGGAACTAGGTAGAAGTAAAATGGATTGTCTCATTCGCCCATACCAATGCTGAATCAACTGCTCCACAACTGTATGGCTTATGTTAGGTTTTTGTTGTTTTCATTGTGTGTTTTGTAATATAAATAATAAAGATGTACATAAATACCTTGTTTTTAAAACTGTCTGAATATTTGTTATTATGTTTGTTTTTTAATTTAGTCTTCTTTGTTTATTCTCAAATTTAATTTAAAAAAACTAAATTGTTAAGTGTCCTCGGTACGGGAAACCCCAGTGAGGTCACATTATTTTTATTATTAATTATAGTAAAGCGAAAAATATGAATAAATAAATAAATAAAATAGGGAACTCCAAGGGTGAAATTCAGTCTTTGTCTACATAATGATATATTTGAACACTTTTTCAGACATTGCTATGTAAGCTCCTGACGTCACTGCGACCTGTTAAGATCTATTGTGACGGGTCTCCGTGAATTACTACTACTAATGGCTACTGTGTGGAAGGCGAGAGTTCTTATTTTGCTAAATCTCCCCCTCCAAGCCCAGATCCATAAAGTATCGGGCTATTAAGTAGTGGGCGAGCACATTAACATCCTCATTTTTCAAAACAAAAAAAACAATCTATTTTTTTTAATTCTATGGGCATATGATAATAAAGTCATTGGTCCCTAACCTAGCTAAGTTATTCAAAAATATGTGAACGTATTTGCCAAAAAAATATTAAAATTAGTAATAATTATCAATATTTTGAGTATGTTCGCGCAGGAACTGGTAGAGAAGCATTCGCAAAGGTTTGCCTTCGACCTGATAAAGCTCAATCGAAATCATGTAAGGGTTATCACTAGAGCCCGCCCAAGGCACTGCAGATTGAACAAACACTTTGCTAGAACCTTTTCGAAACTTCTAGATGTAGGTTCTGCAGTGCATACGAGGAAACATCTATACAAATTCTATGTGAGTGTGATACTTTGCATCGTAAAAGGAGCCTCATCCTCGGGGGACCACTGGTTAAACCCGAGGATGTTAAAAAGCTCGCTCCCCGCCTAATAGCCCGATACTTTACGGATCTGGGCTTGGAGGGGGAGATTTATTTAGATTTTTTATTTTAATAAATGATACATGCTTTTTTCTATTACATTCTGCTTTTTTAATTTTTTAATGCTATAACCATAGAATTAAGAACAGTCCAGAAACCCCAAACGCGCATCAAACAGAAGGCGACAAAACTACTTTTAAAAGAGTAGTTTTACGTTTTTACCCATTAGTTTCTTTGCAGACTTCGCTCAGTTCACAACTCCCGATTCGAATTCAACTATACCGTGTTGTGTCGTTTTAAAGTATTGAAATACTGCCGGGATCTTAAAAAAACAGGATAGAATCACATTTCATGTGTAAGTAGCAAATAATTAATAATAATTTGAGATGTTTCCTATCGTAAAAGAAGCCGCATCCTCGGGGGACCACTGGTTAAACCTAAGGATGTTAAAGCGCTCGTCCCCTACCTAATTGCCCGATACTTTACGAATCTGAGCTTGGAGGGGGAGATTTAGCAAAATGTAAACTCTCGCCTTCCGCGCAGTAGCGAGGATCTTTATAGACCAGGGTTTGGAGGGCGAGAACTATTCACGGGGACCCGTAACAATAGATCTTCACAGGCCGCAGTGATGTCGGGAGCTTGCATATGACGGACCCCCACTTCTAAGAATAAGATTATCATTTGATTCTTGGATTAGTTACAAATGTGTCGTTTCTTTAAAACCTGGGAAATAAAGCCCTTTATAAAACCATTACAAGATCAAATATGAAAGAAAGTCAATGTTGCATTTTTCTCACTTCCGTCGTTGTTCTACGATCACGACGAATAGATTCATTTAGGCGATTTGCTCGTAAATAGACGTGTTAAAATGACGTATTAAAATGTTAGATACGTGAATGAAATACATTATGTACATAATCTATTATATAGTTAACGTTCGGGGTGGCATCCGTCTTAAGAAAAAGGTGTTTAAAAATTATAACGGTTAATTATTATTCAAACATGAAAGATTAATTTACAGAGCTCCATGTATCCAAACTATCAAGAGCGCTTTAAAAATAGATTTGCATATGATACAAAAAAGTAAGCTGAATAAAGATACAGATTTGATTTATGCATGCATAATAAAACAAATGACTGGTTTGTATAATTCCTATTGAAAAAATGTAGACACCAACCAAAAGAAACAGTTATTCAATTTTACGAGAGCATCTTTTTATCTATGTCCAAGTGAATGCAGAATACAGTACCTGTAATTTCAAAAAAATTCACCCAAGTGTATAAGCAGGTACTTATTTTTTTTTATTATAAAAAATTTTTTCGTTCTAATTATTTTTTATTTATATTTATTTAATAAATTAAATGTGTTTTTAGTTCTATTACATTCTACTTTTATAATTTTTAATGCTATAACTAACTTTGCAAAAAAAAACTATCTGTTGTGCTTGGAGAGTGACTTACACTGCCATATTTATTTAGTAATTTAAAGTTACATAATTTCGAATATAAATGAGAAAAAAATTAAATTACATATACTAAATAAAATAAAAACACAGAAAATAATAATAAAATAATACTTATTAAAATAGAATTAGGTACTAAAATATTTCAATTATAGGGCCATTTTCAACGAGTTGTAAATGAGTTACAATTAGAAAATAGGAGTCAAGTTGGGTTAGAGTGGGGTTTAAACCTCGAACCACTGATCCGTGAGTCTGCAACCCGATTGAGATCTTCATCATCATAAAAAATCCAGCGTATCTGGATTATTTGTTTTTTTTTTTGCACCACAACAGGCCAGAAGGCCCGATTACAGTGATGAATTACAACACAGAACACCCAGGCTTGAGAAAAATCACATTTAATTTTGTGTGATCTCTCCGGGAATCGAACCCGGAACCTTCTGTGTGTGAGTCAAGCATCTTGACCACTTCACCGCGGAGGCCGCCAATATGCTCCAAGTAGGGATGGACATGGAATGATGATGATGATGAATATGTATCTTTGTATAAATAAAAAATATCGACGCAACTGCATTTTACAAGTTATTCAAAAAGTTACCGTTTGGCAATTATTTGATAGCTTCTTAAAATATTATCCTGTAAACCTTGCAAAATAAAATTTCGATAATATACGTACGGACGTCGATCTGACAATATTGGTATTTTAAAGGGCTTTACTCAATATGCCAAATGTGTTTACGGTCCGTATGATAGTTCATTACTAATGAATTGTTTTTTTATTGGTCATTCGTCGTGGCGCTTTAATTACATTACGGAAGCGACGTAAACAAGCTCCTCGTAGACGTAAATAATAATAAATAATACAAATAGTTCTACTAACAACAATAATATGGTGAGCGAATCGTCTTCACTCGGTGACGTAATGGCCGAAGTCGTGACGCAGGAAGGTCGCAGCGACTCATCAAGACTGACAAAAAACGCGGCAAGGTCTTAGTCAATAATTATATCATCGAATAATACACAAGCAATATTCAAATGTGTACGTATTCATGAGTGTATTGGAAGTAGACAGTATTCTGGGACGTCAACACAAAATAACGCAAATCCTTAACCCGCCCGTTCCTGTGACGTAACAGGCGTTGCAAATTGCACTTAATAAATTAATATCTCTGCAACTATAATAAATATAACCTCGAAATTATTTGTAATCTTCAACATATCAGAAAAAAAACATATCACATATTTAGGTATACTAAGTAATTTTTAATTTAATATTTTGTCTATCAGGATCTCCGAAAAAGACTACATATCTTGTACCCCGAAACAAATATATAAGACATTAATTTGAGAGAAAGTTGTAATCTAATTAGATCACTAAGCAAGACACAAATAACTCGATGAAGATGAAAAGAGACGGTGATTATTAGGCGATAATTTCCTTACCTCAGGTTACCTAAAGTTAACCTGATCAGTTTACCACACAGTGACCCAAGAGAGTTTTTTCTCGCAGTATGTTAAAGGGTAATTCTCCAACCAAAATCTTATTTCTAAAATTTATCCATACCTGATTCTACATACACCAAGCCCTGTGTGGTTCGTTGTGAAAGACAAGATGATCAGTTTTGCTGTGTACTTGCCAGTCGGAGGACTACAGAATATCACAGTGCACAAAAAATGAGAGGATTGTTGTAAGAAAAACACCCTACCAAGAATAGAACCTTAAGAATAAATAAATGAATTGAATTGAATTGAAGAATGGTAGGAAAACGCGTCAACCACTTTACAACAAATCGAAGAATAATGTTGGACCAGTTGTTTTTATGCAAATTAATACATAATAAAATTGATTCCCCTAATCTACTCGAAAGACTTCATTCAAGACAAGACAAAATCTTCTGTTTTATACAAACAACGCGTCAAAAAACTATTTGAAACAATCTACAATACCTAGAATATGCGACCAACATAACAATAGATTCGCCGAGGCTATTTTTTTTCATGACAATATTTATAAATTTAAGTGAAAATTCATAGAAATATTGAGAGAAGCAGATATTTAATTAATTTTATTAATATATAAATATTTTTTATTTATTTATTTTTTATTTTTTTATATATATTTGGACCCCTGTATTTAGTAGCCTTACGTGTCATGTACAAGGCTAAGGTACTCGGAAAAAAAAGTTTTTGTTTGTCTTGGAAATGGGATGTTCGATCACTGATTTTGGTTTATTACCTTTATGAGTCCAATCACCATTGTTGCAAAGTTCAAGAACAATGGCGCATGATAACTACTTTTTACTACAGTGTGGATATCTGTTAAGGATATTCCATCTTTCCTGCATTCTGCTTCAAGATTATGGCGTTGCAAACTGAAAAATGGGCACTGAAATAACAGATGTTCTATACTCTGTGAAGAAATATCATCGCATGGACAATAGTCATCATTCCTTAATTTAAACCTATATAGATAACTTCTCATAGCTCCGTGTCCGGTAAAAATTTGGGTCGTTTCGAAAGTACTTTGGTGATGATGACGGAAGTTTGCTGCATCAGCCATTTTTTATTTATTATAATTTATATTTGTTATATTTAACATAATTTAAATTATTGTCTTAAGTGTAAACAATTTTTTTGGTGTGTGCATGAGTTTCCTACACTAATATACAAAGAAATTGTCAATATTTCTGTACATACTGTTTGTTTACCCGATAGAATAAATGAATTAATTGACAACGAATCGGACTCATCTCCACTCGGATTTGCTTATTCAGGAATTTTACCTGAGAGCAGCCATAGAGCCGAAAACATTCGTCCAGGATTCTGGTTCTATTTCACACATCCAACTGTATTCTTCATTCGCCCGTTCACAAAAAATAAATACTTTATATTCTTATAAAATTTTATTACTATGAACTACTTATAGTGAAAAAAATGGCAAATTTCATAAAAAATAGATTTTTACTCATGTCATGTATTCATACAAATATACTTATCTAACGGTTTTTAAGATAACTGTATCCCATATTTGAATATTATTTTGAGGTTAGAAGACATTTTAATGACTTTTCTTCTTGCAATTTTTTTTTTTTTACAACTAATTAGTTAATAATTCATGGCATTTTCACCATACACTGCGGAAATTTTGCGAGCATATTTCAAATAGAACTGGGAGTGCGGCTAGGAATAGTAGGCGCGACATTTAATAGTATGAAGGCTGTCTGAAGATCGGATATTTTCTCAGTGAAAACCAAATGCCACCTATATAACGCCTGCGTAACACCTATTCTCCTCTATAGATGCGAATCGTGGCACCTCACGAGGGCCAAAAACATCAAAATACTGAGATTTGAGAACAGGTGTCTCAGAAGACAAGGAATGAAGAAATATGAAGCAACAAACTCCGGTGACAACTGTCATCAAGCTGAGTCTTGATCACGCTGGCTTACTTCACAAGGCATCAGGTTCTCGACGTCCTGGACGTCCACTGCTGACTGTTCGTCGGTAGTTCACAGAACTACGGGGTGCGAACATGACTTAGGAGGATGCACAGAAGCTGGCAGCCGACAGAAATGCCTGGAGGATCTTCGTTGACACCATGTGCTCTAACTAGGGAACGGACATGGAATGATGATGATGATTCGGCAGCTTTATTTCCTCGATTGAAAGCGTACTGAACGTGGTGTCGAAAATGCTCATCTGCATAACGTTCCATTCTGAAGACTTGTAATAAAATAAAATAATATGTGTTACATAATTGCAAATACAATTTATCGTAAAGCAGAAAATCTTGTGTTATTTTTAGTGTTCGTTTTTAAACGTGGAAAAAATGGACACAACGCATATTAACACCCGATAAAAAAAGTTGGGACATAACGAGTTAAAAAAGGTAAGCAATGGTCAGCTTATAAAAATTAAAAAAAACCTTCTGATGAATACGATTGTTTAAATTTGGTTTTTGTTCAGTTTAATATCCTCAATTTGTTTGATATGTTGTGTTTAATAAACACCGCGATTAAATAATATAAAGGTATGCTTATCGATAAATCAGGTAATTATTGTAATCTCGGTGATTATCTCATGGTAAAATACGTGAGAACATATCTGTTTAAAATATTAAATGATGTAAATTAGACAGCGAATTGATAGACAAGATTTTTTCGCCAAATATGTAGATACAATACTAAATTGTACATCTTATCCATATATTTTTCAACAAATATTGAGAACTGTGTTTATTTTATTAAACTTAAAAAAAAAAAAAAATTTTACGTTGACGGGCTCTTTGACAAATGGCAATTTTCTCCACCCCTACTAGTAAAATAAAGGGTGTAATTAAAATATTTACGAGTTTTGAGAGTAAGTACTTGAGAATTTAGGCATAAGGTGGTTTTATTTTGTATCCAACATAGAAGTCTGAGAACGGACGCAGCAGCCTCCCATAACGAGCATCTTGAGGATGCGGCGGTGGACCTGGCTTGGACACGTGCTACGTATGCCTCAGAAAAATTTAAACCCACGTTTTTATTTATTTATTTTACTTCAATGGCGGGCATATTGCCTTAAGGCAATTTCTTCTTACCCACCCAAACCATTCAGCTTGAGAAAATTACAAGTACATGGACATATTCTAGAAAATTATACAGAATCTCAGAATTTTTAAATGTAAATGAAAAAGACGTCACTAACATTAGTGGGGAGATTATTCTACAATCGAGCAGCTACTACTGCGAAAGAGGAGGCGAGAAAACTGGAGCGGTAAAAGCGTATTAAAAGGGTTATCTCGTTACTCGAACGAAAAGATAGACCATGTTGTGATAGAGGATGGAAGAATTCTCTTAGATAAATAGGCGAAGTAGGATTATTCAAAATATTGCGAAGAAATGAATAAATGTGAATGTTTCTTTTATGTCTGATACTGAGCCAGTGTAGTTGCGTGCGGTATATGTAGTTGCTTGGGGTATTTGTAGTTGCATGTGATATTATCAAATAAAAACAAACAAGCAATAATTTTAAAAAGTCATTAAAGTAATTTTATAGTTGTTACATTTGATAACTTTTGCTTTATTTTTATTAAAATTATAATTTCTGCATATTTTTTAAGAGATAAATCTTTGTGTTTTTATGATTGACTCAAATTTTTCATTTGGGCCATTCGCTGTACGTCGCAAACAACCGTGTAAGAAAATGGGGAATAAGTTGTAGTAAGCGCGATTCGATTTTCGGACCTCCTGATCCGGAGTTCACGACACTACCACTGAACCACGAGCTATGTAATGTCTTCTCTCATCGGTCAAGAATTGTTATTTACGCAACAAATCGAGCTATAAAAATTTAAATGATAAGATGAAAACACAAATAGGCTGCCTGAATTATTAACCGTAATTGAACTTAGTTATGCAGAAAGCAGCCAAAAATTATATGTTGGTGTTATCGGGCGCCGTAAGGTTAATTTTACGTTCTGCTAATAACAGCCAAAGCCGTTTTCATACAAAAAAACTTTAATAAATTAAATTGTTCTGAAATTAGTGTTGATCACAAAGGCGGTATTTCTAAATTTGCAGAAAACACCCTCAGCGATAGGAAAATCTTACGGTAGAGATGCCGATAGGAAGGGTAATGCCTCAAAAAATCCAGTTCTCTTAAATAAATTGACGTGGATAAACACATCAGTATTTTTATTTTATAAATTCGTTTGTTTAAAAATACCCCTAAAAATTTTGTTTTAAGACAGAATGTCACCTCATACATTCAAAGTTTGAATAAAGTATCATTCAATTTTTGATCGGTCTGTTTTCTGCAAAATGCATATTTTAGCAATATTTTGAGTTTGTCCAAATTTTTGTAGACAAGGACTGGATTCAACTCCCCGGGGAGCTGTTCATATTAACATATTACAACGGAGATGAAGAACATTTAAGAGAAGGTAATTTAGAAGTCTAGGCATCTACAGGGCTTATGACCTGTCAATGGCTGGTTTAAGTGGCCACTTTACACACTGTGTAACATTCACCATTCTGCCCATATTTAAACATCCATATTCTTTCATCTGTTGATGTTTGTGAAGTTAAAGAGTTCTTCATATCTGTTGTAATATGTTAAAATGCATATTTTAGGTTGTATAGTCCAGCTAGACTATAAAAAATCACCAAAGTTCCTTTAACACATAATTAAATTATTTTGAAAGTTATCATAACAAATTAATTAAGTGATTCTTTACAATGAAGTACTCTTATGTATATATATGTTCAATTCATAATGACCCAACATACATCAGAGTTTAACTAGGGCTGGCTGTTTTCTGCAAAATGCACATCCCAGGTGTGGTCAGCCAGACTTCAAAAATCATAAAATTGGTGAAATACATGGTTAAATTATTTTTTATATGATAAAAAACGAATGAACGCATTGTTTACCATTTGTCAAAGTAAACATATTCCAACTGTAGTGTTGATTTGATTATTCACTCTTTTCACAAAAGTGCTATTATCTCAGTTTCAAATTTCTATAGCTGACTACTTTCTGCACTACAGCGATTAAATTAAATTTTGAGTAAGGTACTTACCCTCATCATACGTTTCCAATTCGGTTGAGTCACTCAAAGGAGCTAAAACAATAAAAAATAAACAAAATTAGTATGGATAATTAAATTGAAAACAAACAAATGTATGGAAATTTGTATTATATTGATTTATTTTGTATCTACTTTATTTAGTTCTATGATAAACATAATCAAATATAATATTTACAATACAATATTTAAATAAATACTCATTCTAACATAATTTATTACTATTGTACACTTACGAGTACTATCCCAATTTAAAATATTTTAAGCTGTTTCTTTCTCATCTTTTACATGTACACTTATATTAATTTATGTATATTCACTATTTATAATATAAACAACCAAATATTTTATTGAATTAAATAATAAATATTTACACTTATTTATGCTTATTGTCACTGATATTATAACACCGCGTGTCTAAAAAAAACAATTTTACTTGTATTATTTTCACATATTACAACATACATAGAAGAATATGGAAGTCGAGGCATCCACAGGGTTTATGACCTGTCATTGGCTGGTTTAAGTGGCCACTTTACACACTGTGCAACATTCACGATTCTGCCTATATATGAACATCTAAATTCTTTCGACGTTTTTGAAGTTGAAGATCTGAATTCTTTATTGAATTGCTGGAATTATTTCACCTACATACTTGGCAACGCGTAAAAATATTTTTCATTTTTTATAATAATTCTTGGACCAGGTGGATTCATCAACAATGCAACAATAAAGGTTTCAGCTCTTTAACTTCAAAAGCGTCGACAGATGGAAGAGTCGAGGTAATATAGATGTTCAAGTATAGGTAGAATGGTGAATGTTACACAGTGTGTTAAATGGCCACTTAAACCAGCCAATGACATGTCATAAGGCCTGTGGATGCCTGGACTTTTATTTTCCCTTCTATAAAATGTTCTTCATGTAATATGTGAATATTAACAGCTCCCTAGGGGGTTGAATCCAGTTTTTCTTGACAAAAATTTGGAAAAACTCAAAACATTGTTCATTATTATATTATTTGTTATTTCAGAATTTACTTTGTAGAAAAACGTTTTGAATTTATTTCAAATGAAACACTTTGTAATTTTTACCACATCAGAGTTTTGGGTTTTCTGAATTACCCATCATCACTGAAGATTAATGTTATCATATATTAAACTCTTATGTGGTAAAAATTAAAAAGTGTTTTATTTTAAATGAATTGTTTATTATAATTTTATCTTTGTTAAATTTTTTTTTTTCATAATTTACCTTTTTTTAAAGCTCTGCAACTACCTGTAAAATAGTTCAATTCGAAGGATTTTTTCCTTCTAAGAAGCTGTCTAAATTATTGGGATAAGCGGTGTTGTAAATCTATGCCGCCCAGTGATCATATGGTCAGCGTGTTTGACTACCACGTAAGAGGTTTTAGGTTCGATTTCTGGCACGGTTGACTTGAAATATTAATTAAAAAATGTGTCTTCACACTAAAATATTTCTGGACGGGCACCTTAAGCGTAAGACTTGTCATCACCTTTATGTTACAAAAAATATGACGATTCACTGCAGTTGGTGTAAAAATGCAATGCCGCATGCACTATTAAGTGAGTGAAAATGTAAAAAACCTATGCGACGATAGCGTGGATTTAAAAAAAAAAGAAATACGAATAAAGCTAAAAAAAATAATTGTTTTTTAATATTAAGAAAAAATTGAAGTGTAGTAACTTTTGTGTTAGTCACCTTAGTTTTAAAAAAAAAAGTAACTGTGTTTTTTTAATACACATATAATAAACGAAGAAACTAAGAATTGGAACAATACGCATAATTGTATGATAGATGTTTATTCTGTATTTCATTGTTGAACTTTAATGTCATAATACAGGTAATTTAAACATAGCAGGGGTTGTCTTATTATAGTTTATATTATGTTATTATGACGATGGTTCTTTACTTTTGTAACTGTATCAAAAACAAGGCCTAAGTGTGGGAAATATAAAAGTAATAACGCAAAATACACACATGGACAATCACACCACACTGCGTCTTTAGAAAAACAACAAATGAGTGGAATCATCCCGTTAAAAGTACTACAAAATTGATGGCGCAGTAAACATTTTGTTTGCGATATTAATGTTCACATGGCGTAGAAATCACATGATAGTTTTTTCTGTCGATGCGGTTATATTTTTATGTACCACGTTTGTGTTCTAGGTTATTATATCTTTATCGTGTTATGAAAAATAACAAGTAACGTGTAGTTAGAAGCTTTTTAGTTAAGATGAATTTTCCGGTCACTTGAGAAAACTTCCAAAGGAATCAAAATTATATTTTGGAAAACCAAGGTACCATTCTGTATACAGGCGGATGGAGATAACTTTTCTGATTTTAAAATAAAACCAAAATCCTGGATGAGTGTTTTCGAATCGATGGCTGATCTTCGGTAAAAGTCCTGAATAAGAAAATCGAGTGGAGATAGGTCCGCCTCGTTGTGTAGAGGTTGGCGTGTTTGCCCACCATTGTTGAGGTCCTGGATTCGATCCAAAGTGAAATATTTATTTTGAATGTAGTTCACTGCAATATTTAACTGCTCCTGTAGCTCAATCACAAATAACTATCGACGTGTTTAAAAACATGCTAAGCATTTGAGCGATCACAATGAACAATAACGAACATGCTTAAGTTATCGTGGTCATAAGTCAACGCGAGTGTAATCTCTAAGTCATCGCTCATGTCGGTTTGTTTTTTGTTTTCCTCGAAAATAAATAAAGTTCATTGGCGAAAAATTGGCGTTTACTATAAAAAAAATTCAATATATTGTATGTTCAAAATAGTAAGGAGTACCTAATCCAAAAAAGAGGAAATTAAATTACAATTACTATGGCGACTGCTTTTCTTGACATTTGGCTTGCTAACCGCCGGCTAAATGCAATGAATAGCATAATAAATAATAAATAAAAATAGGACTTTTGGAATGTTTTCCATATTTACACCGGTGAAATTCAAATATGTGATTACGCAGCAGGATTATACGTCGCGAAACTTAAATATTTTGACATTTAATATTAGGTGTTCACGGATGTTCCATTGTGATCGCGAATACTATAAATAACCATGGTGAAAAATTGTTATCACGTCGCTTATAAGTACGTCGATAGTTATTTGTGATTGAGCTACTGAGCTCCGATTACCAAGGGAAGTTAACATATATGTTCAATTCTATCCGCAATGTAAAATTAAGTTTTCTGTATGAAAAGCAGAAAACGCCTACATTTTTTTCTTCTAAACATGTTCAATTATAGGTTACCAACGAAGACACGTTAAATTTTAAATGTTCATACAAGTATACTCATTTTCGTACATAAATATCAGTTTTTCATTATGGACAGTCGAAGATAACTCTGTTAACTTCCAATTGTACTCGGGACTCCGAACTGGGACCTGAAGCGTGAGACTAATCACTTCATGTAACGTATGATCTAAATACGCTACGTTTGGTGCGCCTATACAGTGAACTATGCACCACTGGGTGCAAAAGGGGGCATGATGAAGATTACATTTTTAATCTACATATTAGTGATGGTTTACGATCTCTGAATCGTAACAAAATGTGTGACAAACATGAACTTCTATCGCTCACGCCATGCGCCAGTAGCCGATTAGGTGTTCTCAATTGTTAGGAGTTTTTCACATTGGAATCTCCAATAATTCCTACTTACTTTTCCCCGTTCATGCCACACGGGTTTTCTAGGGCATTATGCCTGAGACAATCAGACGATATAATAAGATATACAGGTTGACCGTTCTTGATTCTCATGATCGTGAACTATTATATAACGAATGCATTGGGTTCTGAGAACATTTCAGCTAACGTCTCACTTATTATTCAAATAACATTTTTATTCCAAACCCTCTTGAGAGAAATCAACAATGCAGATTTAGAAATATGTAGAACATCTTTTAAAAAAGAATATAGTTTTTTTAAAAATATTTATTTACTTAACTTTTTGTACAAAAATTTAATTGTATATTGACGGGCTTATTGCTAAATAGCAATTTCTTCCAACCAACCGATAAAATAAAAGTTTAATTTTTATAATTCAAGTTACAAAACATATTTCATAGAAAATAAAAATATAAGAGCCAAAGATATATAAAAATTGAAATAACATTATCAGAGCTTATGACATGTCATTGGCGGGTTAAGTGGCCATTCACCATTCTGCCGATGGTTGATTATCCATATTGCTTCAATTCTACCACCGTCTGATTTATTGTAAAGTTAATGAGTGATGGGAGTGTTCCTTTTGGGATTTGGTAGAATAATTTGCTTTTACAAACATTATTATTCTAAAAATATATAATCGCCTTACATCTTAGATCTCAAATTCGTCAAATAACTTGACGCTGGCGCTGGGGTGTACCTGAAGGGCTTTTCAAAAAATATTTTAATTATTGATTTTTGAGCAGATTCGAGAGGTTTAGTGTTGCCTACTAAATTCAATTAAAGTTAAGGCTTATTTTACCAAAAAAGTACACATTTTTCCCATAATGTTTCCATGAAAAAACTTTAACTAAAACGACACATTTTTATGGAAAAAAATATTGAATTAAGTTTGAATATGTTTTTTTCGGTTCAAATGTCAGAATAAGTGTGAATCTTTTAAATCGACATGCAAAAATAATATTTATTAGAGAAAGTTAAAAGAGGTTATGCGGGTACCTAATGATCTTATAAATCTTGGGAGTAAAAGTGGCACAACTCAAAATAACTCATTTTGACAGGATAGCAGTTACGCACACCCCCGCGCTATTGTTAATTAACATTTATTCGCAAAAACGACATCACAACTTAAAATTCACTCATTTGCGCCGTCTTGTATTTTTTTTCAGAAATAACAATGGCATAACGATCATTGTGTCACTATTATTACTTGTTGATTGAAAAAATAATATCGTAAAAGATTGTCATTAATGCTTTTAAGGCTACATAAATATTATGAAGAACAGTGCTGTTAATTTGTTCAATTAGAAAACATATTCTGTTACATAGAAATGTACCAAATTACCATTTAAAAATGCAGAAGTACTCTAAAATGACAATTTTGGACTTGTGCCATTATGATTGCTCAGGTGCGAATTGATTAAACTCCAGTACGAGTATCTATTATGTCGTTTTTTGCTAACGTTAACTAAAAAAAGTAATTTTATTAATATTTGTTCTTGTTTATAATTTATTCAAACTACCGTAATTATTTTTAATTTCATTTTATTGATTGACTTATAAACATTACATTTATACCTATATAATGTCAAGAAGCATAATAACGTATTTCTTTATAAAAAATCATTACACATACAGTTTAAATTTTAATCCTTAAAATTTAATAAGAGCTCAAATTAATCTGAATATACATAATTATTTTTTAAGTGCTTAAAAAAATTGCTTCAAAATTTACGAAAATAGTTTTTTACAATAAATATAATATTTAACGAATTACTATAACTTTGCGATAGTATCAAAAGATGTCGCCCAACTCTAGATTCACTAAAGTCACCTATTCCAGTATAATCCTCATATTCATGACAATTGTGTTTTATCGCCATCTTAACCCTTACCAGCAACCAATGGTGCATACGGCACTACATTGGAACTTAAATATATCGTAACATGATACATGATGGTAAAATAATCATTTTTAGCAGCGTCAAATCATATTTAAAACAAATATTTTACGTCGATCCTGCAAGAAATCAAAGCCAAATATGATAAGCGAATATGACAACCACTACACTACACACTTTTTTGGATAACAATATGTATTTATATAAGTATGTTTACTAACGACCTATATATAAAAGCGGAACCAAAATTATGATATATTTTTAATTAATTTTCTTTAAATGATTTTATTTTCTTTGAATCATTTAAAAAAGTTGACTTCAATACCAGGGCTTCGATTAAAATGGGAAGTTATCATTTATCCTCAATTTTATCTACAAAGTAAAATTACGTTTTCTGTATGAAAAGAAGAATATGAATACATTTTTTTCTTTTGAACGTGTTCAATTATAGGTGACCGATGAAGATACTTTAAATGTTTGTGTAAATACACTCATTTTCGTACACAAATATCGTTTTTTTCTTTATAGACAGTCGAAGATAACTCTGTTAACTTCCCATTGTAATCGGGGCCCAGAATTGGCACCTTCTTTCGGGTCTTTATATGAGAATCAATGCACAAAAATTTGATATTTTTTTTTAGAGGCGTATCTCTACCGGTCCTATAGTAATTAAATTTTAGTTATATAAAACTTTATCTTTTGTTTATTTACTGAAATTTAACATTCAAAATGTTTTTTTTATCGAATGCGTGCTCTATTAATTTTGATTAGTTTTAATAGTATGATTTTGGTAGGCTAAATCGTATTATTTTCTTACTTTATATATATATATATATATATATAGTTGAAAAGTTTATATTTGAAGCATTTGTTTATTTTATTATTAAAAAAAAATGATTTGAAAATATTGTTTTTTTTTTTCGTAAATCACTTGCTACATATTATAAAGACATTAGGAAGCATTGCTGAAATAATACAATTGTTATTAATGTATTGAGTTTTTCTACTGACATTTCTTGGTGGAACTGCATTTTAATTATAATAATAAAAATACTTTATAGTTTTATTCCAATTTTATTTTTATATATTTTTTTAAATATTTTTTTTTACCAGTGACCGGGTTTCGTCGTGACCAACATCACCGACTAGTCTGACGATGTCGGTTACGACGAAACAAAAAAAAAATATAAATAAAAGTGGAATAAAACTATAAAGTATTTTTATTATTAAAAACAATTGTTATTACCAAATTGGTTTTTATATTTCAAAAAATATTTCCAAGAAAAGGCAATAAACTAGAAGTAAAACCAATATTTTATTATTATTTTGACATAGTAGAATGACGCATCGGTCACCATTTTTTTTAAAGATTTAAGAATCAGTAATGATGTGTTTTAAAAAACATATTTATGTTCGTGAATTTCAAATCGTGTGAAAATTTCTATAATAAATAAAACGTATCCTGTTTTTTTTTCACAAATGTCCGGTTTTTATGAATATAATTATTTATGCTTGCGTGGGCGATATGGCCGAAACGATTTTATGACATGTCTTCTTATTTCGTTATTTTTCAATTTAAAAAAAATAAAATACAGACACTAATACTTCAAATAAATACACTCCGTTATTGAATTATATATATAAAAACATATTTAAACATATAAATATATTGTATATTACTTACAAAATGAATGCATTAAAATTTAAAATTTATATTTCAAGCGTTAGCTTTGTGGTTATTCATTATATAATTAAAACGAATATAAAGCACTTGTTTTTAGCCACATATTATTTATTTATTGCCAACCGGTTTCTTGGCATTTTATTATACATAAATAATTATTACAATAATACATATTTTTCGTGTCTTGCATTTTTCATGTGCAATATATTGATGTTCAAATCTGTAATTTGTGTCATTTTTAATGTGGGTTTTTTTTTATTCGTCATTAATTTTTTTAACGTAAAAGGCAATTATTGCCGTTGATGCAAACATAAATAGATAATTGAAAATTGAAACCAAAACACTTATAAAAATCGTGTTAATATAAATAATCTGTTCCTATTAAACTTATAAAATTACTTTGATCGACAATAGGCTTTGTGATACAAGTAAATACAGTTTTTGCTACCATTCGTGTTTGCAATATGGTCATTTAGTTGAATTACAATATATCTGACATATAATTTGCCAAACACGCACTGAAAGTAGTAGTGTTAAATTCTAAAAGAAAGAAGAACGTAGTAATAAAAACAAAACAAACGACACAAAACCCCAATATATATATGTAAATGCCAAGACTTTAATATTCCATTCTCAAAAATGTTTTCTCTCCCTGTGGCAACACATTTAGATCTTAATAACTCTCTTAGGTGGAAATCCAGCCTTTGCAAACATTTGGACTTACTAAAACATTTAAAATAAAATTACGTTGTTTGCAATGCATTAACTTATAAAAGCATTACTACGATTAAAAAATCATATGTATTCATATTTATTAGCCCATTTTCTCCTAGAACGCGGTGTAATATATTCATGAATTACATATTCGATACACAAAGATCAAACTAACTGTAATGCATGTTATGTTTATCCAATCAATGACTAATTTCGAACATTGCACGAATTCCTCTGTGTTATAACACGTCAATTATACACATTACTATTCCAGCCCACCAAGGCATACAAAGTGGACACATAGATAGGTTATAGATAGGTTCGGTGGAAATGTTACAAGGATCATGGTTTGAGAAGGATTTGCCTAGTAATTGACTGTTTCGTACCAAGTGTTTGGAATTGCGAAATTTTGGCGTTGATGGCACAAAATGTGTTGAAAATTTTTGTTGCTCACTGATAGACAACATGGATTGAATTCATAATGTATTATGGTGCTTGATACAACGAGTGTAATTAAGGTTAAAAATTCATATGAAGAATGTGTTTTTTGCAAGTATACAGACGTATTAAATAAGAATTTATTCAAATGTTTTTCTTGTTGTTTCCAGCTGTGTTTTTTTCATTTTTTAACATAGTTATGAGTCTTAAATAAATTGTAATATACGTAGGTATAGGGTCATTATGTTGTTAATTTTTAAAAATATGTACATTGTATTTTATTTGGACTCTTATTTGAATTATTCGGCTGATATAAATAATCATATTTTAAATATAGATACTGGGTTAAAGGTTCTACACGTTTTATCCATTTATTTATTTTATTCACAATATATTTATGTAACTTACATAGCACCATGTATATTATTCAGAACAAATATTATGCGTTGAAAATAAAACATAAAAATAAGGCAACTTAGAAATCTTAGAGATTAAAAAATGGATAAAAAATTTAAGTAATCAAATAAACAATACTTTCTACAGTCCAATCCAGTCTAATTTTAAACGTGCATATGATCGGATTTTAACTCCTTTGTCCATACCCTTAAAAACATAAAATACTACTACTGACTTGACTTTTTACCTTCATTATGTATTAGATTTATTATTTAGTATGCCCAGTTATAATTATAAATTAGTATAATGCTCATTACTAAATTATACCTTGTTAAATAAACTTTTGTAGCTTCAAAACCTTTTGGTAATTAAATAAATATTAAGTGCTTAAAAACAATGTTTTTATTTTTATTATATATTGAATAACTTCGATGTTAGTGCTTCAAATGCAATTTTTAGATATAAATCGCTTCATAATCCATTAGAAATTAACTCAATTCTAAAATTATACAATGAGGCACCATTGTACTTCTTTGTAGAGGGATTACGCTCTATTTGCAGTTATTTTGTCTGAGATTAAAAATGGTTTCCATGATTTATAAAAAGGTAACAAAACTTTGCTTTTGAACAATAGAATCCGATACGTTTTTTTCCTGTATTAGTGAAATTCTCAGGCGAATAATTTGATGACTGAAATAACAAAAATATAAAAAAATAATTCTGCATCTATAAGTGATATTCAACACTTCTCTTGGTATATTATAATAGCTGTGCCCAGTCATTATGTCGGTGCGATTAACAACCTTTCATTCTACACTCTATGCGTTTCTCATCACGTCTCCGATATTTTTTGGCGCATTACGAGTCTACTGGCTCGCGTCAGGAATGGATAATTACTCTATCGGGAACATGGGAACCGGGAATGTAGAGAATAGAAGATATTTGAATAGTTTAGATCGCTGGATAGCGTATCAATTGGCTCGATCAACCTAACTGCGAGTGGCAGGTGGCCGTCAAATAAATCTGATCATCGCGACCTGCCGAATGTGTGTAGGCTGCAATAACCTCTAATTGTTAGTTAAACACTTAGAAAAAACTCTCACAAATGATAATTACACATAACGGTAGATTAGTTCCGACACGGTAGAATGTGGTGAAATTGATTTGGGAGTTAGTATAGTACGATAGGACAGCGAAAATTCGTGATTTGCACTAGAATTTGCGTTCAACGCTTTAGAGAGCAAATGGGCGGTGAAAAAATGTCAATCAAGATTTGATTTGATCTGTTGTAGGTGATATTATTGCTATGATTTTTTTTAAATTTTGTGTAAATTGATGTTGTTTTTCATAGTAAAAAATGTTTTTTAAAAAATCAGAGGAATAGCGAGCTTTTCCGTTTATTACGCGCTCTTTCTGTCCTTTTAATTAAAATCGCTTCTTGAAAAAATATAAAAATAAAATAAAATTAAAAAAGCAAAATAGTTTAAATAGCGTGGCTGACAGAGAGTCTCCAAAGGAAATGGAGAATGATCGAATTCGACAAATATGACGCTTAAAATACCCATATTGTATGTTTACAATCGGAAACATACAATAAGCGTATTCTCTTGAACCGGGTTGTGGTCCCGTGGCTAGTGTCGCGGACTCACGGATCAGAGGTCCAATGTTCGCACCCCGCTCTACCACAACTTGGTTCCCATTTTCTAATGGTGATTTGTTTACAACTCGTTGAAAATGGCCCCAAAATTGAAATATTTGGGTTAATCATAAGAACGCAAAATACATATATTTTTCTATAAAAAAAAATCCCCGTGTGAAGAAGAAGAAGATGCACGAATCAAGAGGAAAGAAGAATAGAGATATGGCGTTCTGTCCTTTTTTGCCTAATGCTCGGAAAAGAGGCGTGATTATCTGTTATATTTGATTGAAGAAAATATTTTTGGTTGAATTATTGAACTTGCCGTATTTTTTCGCAACGTATTTTTTATATTCATATCGAAAAAATACAATAACTTATGTATGCAAGTATAATACTACTATTAGAAAATGAATTCGTGAAATTTTCAGTTACAGAATTATATATCAACTTGTAATAATGAATTTAGTTCATATCTGATGATTGTAAACATGATGAGTCATTCGCAACACCCAAATGTAGAGGCGTAACGTCGTATTAACAATTGCTGATTATACCTGTGTTCTTGTCGCGTGATAATTGAGACTTTAAATCGGCGAGTCATTAAATTTGACGACTCAATAATCACACCTCAAGTATCAATATAATCGGATTGTTACATATTGAACTGGGTTCCGTCTGAATAATCTAAGCACAGAGACACAAATTTGCATTTTATACTGTAGAGATAGATAATACTATAATGGCTGAGATTTTATTATTATAATTTGATATCTTTTATATACCGAATAGCTATTAAATTTTTACATTTGTTGAATAGATTATTAATTCGTAAACTTTCTTTGCTTTGCGAAGCTTACGTTTAAAAATATTAGCTTACTTATGAGAGACCCGTTAATTTTGACATCACCTTTGTTAAAAATTACAGCTATTTCCTTCTTCATCTAGAAAGTATTATAAAAAAATTCAGTCATCGGTGTGCTTAAGATGTCCTATAAATCTTGGTCATCAAAACGTAATCCAGCCAGAAAATTTTCCCATGCAGATGCTATCATCAAAATATTGTTAATTCCTACACAGTTGTACATATACGCGAAATATTATTTTTACCGTTAAACTGAATACGCTGATCCGTGCGACAATACGTTTATTTAATTTGGGCAAATTCACGGTCGATTCTATTAGAAACTGAAACCAGTTTCTTCGGTCACTGCTCCAATAGCCTTTGGTGACGTAATTTGCACCATGTCTGGAGGAAATACGAGTATATAATATGTATATCCTTCTGCCGCGCGGGCTATAATTATCGCTAGAAAACACTTGTCAAATTAGCAAACCGGTCCTTACTTTTTCTCAACGACTGTTTGATTAGACATAGTGATTAAATTATTATCTGCTTAGGTGAATCTAATCAACGGTGAATTACTAAAACTGTAGACGGGGATTAAATATTGCCGCACTTTGAAGTTAAATCGATTAAATCTGCTTTTGCTCCACAGCTTTGTATTTATTTTCCCGAGTCCAATCATTACAACGTGAATAGATTTCGAGATGTACCTCAGTTCAAGGTAAATGTTTTTGCATATACGTGATATGAGCAGAAATTATTATTAGTTAAACGAAGCATGGATAAATGATATATATGAAAAATGATGATTATTGTTAAGTTTATGAGAATCTCGTCGAATCAACGAGCCATCATTTTGTTAAAAATTTGACTCTGATTTATAATACGAGTAAAAAAAAATATTACCACCCTCGTTTTTGTCTTATTTTAGCATATTTTGGAGGCCATTTAATCGTATTTTTGAATGTGAAGAATGCAGAAAACGATGTAAAAAGAATCATTAGTAAGACAATGTGCAGAGCAAGAAACGTATTCTCATATGTTAATTCTGAACTAAAGTATGATTGCAAGATTACTGCGTAACATTCTCGGAGTCTGCAACGGAAGACCGTTTCTCGAATATTATGTAAAGCTTGAATCTTGGCTTTCAGATAACTCCCCCATGGCTTAATATACCAGTTTGTAGATAGATAACGGATTGCAAGAGCTAATATTGGCTCAAACAAGATCCATTGACCAGAAGCTGTTAATAAAAATGAGCACGTCATTAATTCCTCCCGGTTTGAAGAAACGTACCTTTGGTGCAGAGCGAAAAATTTTGCACAATGTATGCGAACAAGATCACCTGGTTAAACCAGTTCAGGAAAAAATCTTGCGCAAGAGTAAGGTCATAATGATCACCTCAACAGGATGTACTCGCATGCACTTCTAGTCATTATATTCTTGTTCTGTACAAATTATAAGTATCATATTTAAATTTCCAAGAAGCATAGTTAGCTTACGCAGATGAATCCGTTGCAGTGCAACGTAATAGATTTGTATTTAACGTCGGTACTCTCGAGGGATCTTTTTTATGGGCAGTAAGGAATATTTATGACATGATTCAGTTTAACGACAAAGAAATCCACATGAACAACCCATGCTCCTTGATCCCAGCCATAACGCGTCGCTTTATCTGAAGAACAAATCGCCCATCACTGCAAGAAACATATTGCAAAAGCTTCGACGTTTTTCTTTATATCCGTCGTTACAGAATCGCAAACTTACAACAGCTCTGGAGTTAAAAATTCGACATGTGAAGATAGATAAGTGCAGACACGTTATTTAATTCTGAGATAGTATCAAACTCCGTTAGGATAACTTGTCTCTAGCTGAACATACTTCGATCCTGATAAGGAGAATATTTATGATCCAGGCTGGGAAACTGGATTCTTCGTGGTATTGCTGAATTCCCGTGAGAATATATTGATTAGCAGACACGTTGCGTCTACATCATCGTGAAAAAATAAAATATGATCTCAAAGTATACATTACATAAACTTCTAGGATACACAATGTACACACACAATACATAATACTCCAAGTCTCATTACTAATAATACTCGCGGTGCTGTAGTGTAAACGATGGAAAGAAGGAGGTTTTTTATACCAATCATAAAAACGCAATAGAACACTTAAGTTTTAGAACAAGCTATGTAGAACATTAAATAAATTGACCTAATGAACCAATATTACATCCCACGGAGATCCATTTTGCTCTATCATATTTGATCAAAACCGCAGTCTAAGCATTTTTACGAGCTCCGTTATATCTCACAGGCGTATCACATATTTATACAACCACAACAAATAGCCTCGAAGGACACCAGTGGTCATTCTACCTGTCTAGTGTTAACTGTTAAAAATCTTGTATGAGGAATGTTGATTGCCCACGTGTCTTGTCCGCGGTCACTTGGCATACATCTTATGCTAATTGTTTCGGGAGTCAAACTTGACGTGACGCTAAGATGACATTGCATAGGATAATCTTGATGAAGTTCAAGGTGCAAGTAAATATAATCACATACTTCAACATCAATGACTTGCATATTATTATTAATCCAACTCACTAATTCTACATGATGTGAATGCTAAAATGATTCAATTGACGCAGGTGTAATCGATTTATTTCACGAGTGTGTCGAAACCCTCGATTCTCTGAAAGACAGTTCAATGATTAAACTACCTGGGAACTACTGTTATCCGAGAAATATCGGTTAGTTATGATTCGAGAATAAAATGAATAGCTACATTGTCCGAAACAAACAGTTTACGGTTGCCGATTTCATTACTTGGTAAAATATCTCTCAATATATCGGCATATGGGATCCCACAATGGAGCAATAAATACACGCGTAGCTTGTTTTCTTAGAGAGATCATATTTTATGGTCCTTATCTGCACAGAACCGGGATATTGATACTTTGTACGAGAGGAAAATACGTGAACATCTTCCTTCACCTCTTGCATGGTTTCGTTGTCCTATTCTATCATTCTATACAACAACGCAGCGAATAGTCTTTAACAGTTACTTGTAAACTATAGTTTATTTTAATGTCTTCATTCATCACGTAGTTTCGAGATGAAAACCCGTTAAATATTTGACCAGTATTTATAGTCTAAATAACTTTCTTCTTTAATCTACTCTTAGCCGCATTGTCAGCAGTTGGGGTTTATTTACAAGGAATTCGAAACACAGTGATCTGACGCTTGCAATAAGATGAGGTAGTCTGACTGCAATTCAGTAGGTAAGTATTTCAATGAAAATTTTACCTCCCAGGATTTGTTTGGCGGCGGTATCTAACTTCGCTTACCCCACTAATAAACTTCAAGTCGGAGGGAGGGGGTCCAATTATTTCTGAATCATAGACGTCTGGATTTCCCCCGAATCCCAAAATATCCCTCGAGTCTCTGCGAGATGAGAATAATTGGATTTTATATCCATTTATAAGACTATTCCACTAATGGAAGCGCGAGTGTTTGCCGAATGGAAGAATTATACGAGAAGAATGGAAATCGGCAAAGTGAGGGATTATAGACAATTTCTCTTACTAGACGCGGGTATAGAAAATGAATTGAAGTCATTATTTGATTTAGATTAGTTAATATCTGTACTGTGGTAACCGAGTTCTCTTTGTTTCATTGGGTTTTATACCTTATTTCAATCAATTTACCTATTTATATTTCTGTATCTATTTAAGGGTCAAAAAGCAAAGAAGCGACGTTTGATATACCACACTTATATAGTGCCTTTATAGAATTCGCTTCGGCAACAGATTAATGTATCAACTATGGGTGCATTGTTGCCAATAGCGATACCATTTTTCATTTAAATCATGGTAAGTTTCTAAATCAGTAAGGGTTTTCTATCTGTGGGCGTGCATTAACAGGAACATAATCTTCTTCCTTATATGACGTTCGTGTATAATAGGCGAGCTGTATGTATTCTAGCAGAGTTCAGAGTTAGGTTAGATGGGCGATAACTGTTGCCTTCGCAAACAAGATGCATCTTGATGCAAGAGGGCTGTATTAGAGATGCCGGCGACGTAGTAGGAGTTACCTAGAATCCTTAATTAATGTTCTGGTATTGTGGTACTATGTACGCAGACGTTGTTACAGGTTCTTACTGTGGTTAAGCGGTTCTTACTGTGGTTAAGCTCTTCCGCTAATTTAAATGCGAAAAACGGGTTTTGGAAATGAAAAACGAAAATTTGTGTTTTCAAAAAAAAAACGGTAAATACAAAAACATGTTTTTCACTTTCCATTTTTTTTTTTTTTTAAATCTACAAGAACTTTCATTGTTACATGACCATTTTTATTATATGATGTAAATATTTAATTTTATCCAAACATTGTATTTTTTCTCCAAAAATTAATTGGCTCTAGATTCAAAACCTAACTATTTAAACTTTTGGTCTTACTAACTGAAAAATAAATGTTCTAACCATTAGGAATTGACACTGTCACTATGATTGCATCGTCCGCGTAGCAAGTGATGTTTACGACCTTATTTCCCTTAGTTTTAAAGATGTTTAAACTTCCTTTGTTTCTTTTTTGTTCTAAATAAGTGATTTTAAAAATAAATGTAAATATTATTTAAGTCCACAATTGAGTCATTGTAACTTCTGGGAATGTAATTCATAAATATTACACTTCATAAAATAGTTTTCTATTTAGCGATTAACAAATAAAAAAATAATTTAAAACAATGATTTTCTTTTAAGCTTAAATAAATCTTTTTAGCAAAAAAATTTCTTCGTTGGCAGCAAGTTATTTTTTAGCAATATGCCGTCAGTGTTTTCTAAATATTGGCATTTAGTTTTAAAATTAATTGCGTAATCAAAAACAGAGGTTTCTCATAAACTGTTTTTCAAAATTTGAACCGTAAATGTATCACCTTGCTTTAAAAGTAAAGCAGAACAGACAAACCTGCATTAATTTAATAAAGATCCCCTGATCTAAACGTAACGCTTAAAAAGCAAATTGTAATTTAGAGTTTTATTGAATTAGTCTCCTTTTCCTTTATCCGAACCCAATGGAGCAAAGGATATCTTGATTATACATACATTAAATTGAGGATACATAGATGCAAACACACTTAAAGTCTTGACCCTTTCTGGAATTCTTAATATTTTTTTTTTTAAACATAAATTTCCTTATACCCAAGATTTAAAAAAAAAATTACCTAAAAATCATACAAGATTTATATTTAAAAAATTAACCTAAAAATTATACAGCATATTCAGCAGTAGAAATTTTGAATAATTCAAGAATAAATGTAAAAAACAAAATTAAATAATAAAACATTCTACAGTAATACAACGAGAAAATCACAAGTACTGTTTCATACAGCTGGGCAAAGTGAACAAAAAACTGTACATATTATGAAATGCATGAATAAATAAATATAATTACCATTCACCATCTTCGAAAAAGTTCAAAAGGTTTGTTCTATAGGAACAATACCCTACACTAAATATATCAGATACGTGGGAATAACTATTGCAGAGTTCATGAAGTCTGTTTAATACAGCTTTACAAGTATACACTGTCCGTGAATTGTTGCTAAAAAACGGTGGCACCTATCTAGTCATTCTTCCAGGCACCCTGAAGTTGATAATAGTTCAGGGCAATAAATTTAAAAGGTCTAAAATTTTTCTTCTATCGTTAAGTTTTAACAAATTTAATGTTTTTAGTAAAAAATCGTGATTTAAAAGTTCATGACTGATTCAAGGTTTAAAATGTGTACAGCTTAAGATTTTTTTTTTGGACTCTTTCAAGAGAATTTTGGTGACAGTTGTAGTAAGGAGCTTATTGCTACATATTTCAGAATTTACTGTAGAATATGACCCAGAAAGCTTCTGAAAGCTCAGGATACTAAATAATTCACTGCTAAACTGTTGTTGAAAGAATTGTAAGAGGATTAGAGCTAAATAATAGTGAGCTGGGCGCATTTGTGGCAGAGGGGCAAAGCTTCCTAGGTAAGTACGTCTGTAAGCTTACATAAAGCTCTCCCATACATAATGCATTAAACGTGTTCAGGACAAAGGGAACTGGGCCGACCTGTATTTAATCCTAAACCACCCCCAACAATGATTTATCTAACTAATAAGTTATTCGTTTAGTTATCCCTCCAGTCATACACAAATTATTAATTTACAATAGTAACTGAATGTAATGGGATATTGATGGCAATATGGGAAAAGCCTGTTAATTTATACCTACATATCAAATACGTCAATTTGTTGGACTAATGCACATGATAAATTTACTTAGAAAATGGGAAAAATAAGTTTGTTTCCTATGTGTCCAAGGGTGAATCCCGGACACAAAATAATCAAAATTATAAATAAAATATGAACATAGTAGAAATACTATAAAACTCTTAGTGACAATTTCCTTTAATATTAGAAGTGAAAATAAGAAGGAAAATAAATTGAAAACATATTTCTTTTAACAACAGTTTCTTGAAGATCTTAGGAAAACAAAAAATTTAATAGCTTGTTTCTATGATAAAACATATAATTTTTTGCTGTCTCGTGATTTAATGTTTTCATTTCACAGTGAACTAGAAAAGGGAATCTGGCCGTATCAAGAATTCTGATTTAATTTTTACACCCTACGCGGTGTGATAACTCCCTTATACGGCAAAACAGCATGTCGCAGAAAAAAAAACCATCTAGAATCGTCAACTGTGATTTTTAAAATTAATTCCAATTTAAGAAAGTTTATGCTTCTTGTATCTTTGAAATATGTACATCGCCTATAAAAAGACTCGATAAATCAAGTAATTAAATATATATATATAAATACATGGTCATACAGTACTAAAAATTTGACTTCCAAACTATTAGTAGTTAATTTTTTGTTGTCCCATGAGGGGTCGCTCAGTACTAAATTCACAAGCCCGCGCACGCGCAAATTGAGATCTTAGAAGCTCTGTGGAAGCGGTTCTAACAAACCTATCCATGTTTATTTAGCATATGTTGTGAATGTCATTACTTCGTTTACCGACAGGCTTTAACACACTAACATAAGATTATTTAACATTCGAACAGGCTGTACAAACGTATCATTTATACATTTTACCATTATTTCCAATTTTAATCATTTATTGTCAAATAAAGTGATTTATTTTTATTATTATTATTATGAATAACTTATATAGCTCCATATTCGTAATATAATACCTCAAGTGCGCTTTTCAAAGTGATTCTACATACAATGAAAATTTAATTAAAGCTTTTAAATTTGTAATTTATTAAAACAATTTTTTTTTATTACATGCTACGGATTATTTCGAACGATTTAGAGAACAAGTGAGTTTAAAGTTTTTTCCGAAACATCACTTCGCTCTCACAGCCTCGCACCTCTGCTGAGAGAGCATTCCATGCCATAGGGCCTGTGACCGCAAATGCGCGTTCACCGAATTTAGTGCGCTGTTTGCGTGGAGGTATAATAACTTTTTCTCTCGCCGTAGACGTAGCTGATCTAAGCGTAAGACGCCTGTCAGTTAGTTCATCTGGAATGCATAGTTCCCTTAGATATTCTGGAGCAGTGTTGTACAGTAATCTATACATAAGCCAACAGAGTTTGTATGTTTTTAACCTCGGTGGAAAACGTAGCCCGTGTACCTAATTTCCGAAGTAGTGGAGTGATATAACTGAACTTAGAGATTATGATATATATTATTATGTTATTTTATATTAATTTATTATATAGTTCACCAAACCGTTATTCTCACATGATGGGGCATATGGCACTGAATTTAGAAACCAAATGTACAGTATTATGATAATATGATAGAAGAAGGTATGGTGTTCTGTCTTTTGCTTCAGGTGCCAACGTAAAAACAATGAAATATTGCAGTTTAAACAACCTATAAGAACAAATATTCCACGTCTACCCTACCAGGAATCGAACCCAGGATCTCATCAATTGTAGACGGACGCGTCAACCACTATTCAATGAGGCGTACTTATCTCTACTCGATTTCGTTGATCAGGATTTTTAATTGAGAACTGTAATCAAATCGAAAACACTCATCCAGTTTTCTGATTCTTTTCATCGTCAGCATCATCCGTACCTAATGGTGCATAGAGCATTGCATTGGTACACCAATTTCAGTGTATCTAGATCATTTTTGTTACACAAAGGTAAGATGATCAGTTTAACGCTTCAGACCAGTCCAGGGACAATGAAGTATTCTTGTATAAAAACACCCTTTAAATAAGTATTTTATTTTAACCACGTCAGGAATCGAACCCGAGACCTCTTTCATGGAAGGCAAACGCGCTGACCATTACACCTCAAGGTCGACTAAAATCTTTGATTCTATTATACATTCAGATTTGTATTCTTCTACCACGGAATAAGAATAATATGTAAATATCAACCAATTTAAATAAACTCCCTAGGAGGCTAAATCTAGTACTTGTCAATAAAAAGTTGGACATACTTACTTAATATATGTTTTTAAATAAATTAATTAGAAACTTGTTACAAATTAGATAATAATTGTAACGTGTAATTAAAATAACTCTCACTAAAGCCGTTAAATCAAAATATTCTAATTGCAACACAGTTTTTGTGGGTTAACATAACGTATATTCGTATTATGTAAATTGATAGCTTAGTTTAACATACATTTTTTAAACACCAGTGGTCATACAACCTATAAATGTGACATTAATACGGTGTTGAAATTAATTGCATTAAAACTAGTAACTATATTGAAGTAATAAAATAAGAAAGTACTTAATATTTGTAATTAATCGAACCGGTTTCGGATATAATAAGACAAACGAGACACCAATGAGCTACCGTTAGCAACTAACCTGAAGTATGCCCATATCATACTATATTAGAACAGAGACGGAGAACACTTTTGAGGAGTAAATATGGAAGTCTAGATATTCAAAGGGTTTGTGGCATGTTATTTGCTGGTTTAAGAGATCATCACTGAGTGATATTTGCCTTTCTACAAATCTTTCTGTTTTACAAATATTTTTAAAATATTTTTACTCAATTATTTTGAAACGGGCAGCTAGAAACGTGATCAAACAATAAGTTTATTTTATTTTATTGGATTTAATAATTTTATCTACATAAAAAACTATGTCAGCTGTTTAAACGTTCATTGTAATGTACCACATAAGTATATTACTAGAATAAAACAGAATCCTAAAATTACATTATGTATAAAAGTTTTAAAATGTATGAAGAGATGCCTGAATGTATGAAGAATAAAAAGAGATTGAATGAATTAAAAAATAAATGGTATGTTTACTGAAAAATGGTATAAATGTAAATGTAATTAAAGTAAGCGTTAATATTAGTTTTTATACTAATTGTAATATTAGCTAACAAAACGGATTCACGGACCAAAGGTCCCAGGTTCCAGTCCCACTCTACCACATCTCGATTTCCGTTTTCCAGCACAAGTTTAGGAAATAGTCTGTAGATTTAAATATTTTAGTAAATAATAGAAACTCAAGTATTTCTCTCTTTTAAAAAAAAATCGTTCGCTAGAATGTCTGACCAGTGCGAATTGGCGAAATGATAGTTCTAGTACTAACATTTTGTTCAAAGACCAACTATCACATGCACTCGCCTATCCCTTGGCTCCACAGATATGATAATCAGTATGAGGATAAGTCTGATATATTTGGTTCTGGACTTGATAGTTATAAAACGAGTCTGATTTCATTTTTTTCTCTCGCAATTTATGTTTGAAAATGTTTTTCTTTCTTGCTTTTTCATATTTATGTACATATTTCGTTAATATTTTTGGTTGCCTTTGTGTACTATTGTCATAGTTGTGCAAGTTTATCATTTTTTGTAATGTATTTTTATAAGTAGGTACATGAGTATTTTTTTCTTCATATTTATATTCAATATTTCGTCGTTGCACATCAAATATAGGCCATGTGACTCAGAGCACATTCTGAGAAAATCACTAAAATGCGACTTTTTGGCATAAAGTAATTAATATTTCAAAAAAATATATTTATTTATTGAAAAACACTGTATTTTCCCTACTTCGTCCATCTAAAAAAGTCTCTTTTTTAAATAGTTTTTATCGATATTCTCAGAATGTGCTCCGAGTCACATGGCCCATATTTGATGCACAACGACGATATGCTAAAGGCAATTTATGCCGTTTATGTAAATAATAAAATTTAAAAAATATAAGCAGAATTGCTACGCCAGCGCCCTTACTGCTTCGCCAACTAACATTGGACGATTGACAAAAAAAATCGGATACAATCTAAAATGCTGTAAATTTTAATACAGTTTCTTACGAATTTCTCTGCGCGCTAATGACATGTGGGCTTTGCAAATGTTCACACTATCATATGAAATGTCATCTCTGTACATCCGTATAAAACAAAATACTAATTACAACACGCTACCTCTTTTCATACCGCAGGTAATGTAATATGTACCCAATAATGCATAATACATTAAACTTGAATTTACGTAGGGTAAGTAATGAGTAATGAGCGCAGGTATGCAAGTATTATGTGACTCGCGCATGCGCCTATCTGCTATCTCCACTAACGTTATGCGCTAACCAGTTTGCTTGCACTTGAACTTGAGTGCAAGTACACAGCGGAGTGGCCACTCGCCTCTGATGTAACTGCGCAAACATAACCGCGAGCGAGTGGAGATGGAGAGCTTGCACGCCGTACTTGCGCAAGTCGCTTAACACGCTAACCCCCAGACACCATTTAATCGGGAAAAAAAATGCCGTCATTTTATTTTCCGGGGTCTCAATGATTTAAAACTATGAATTTAAAATAAAAAAATAACGTTTTTGATAAATTTTCAAGCCTGAAATCGCACTCTTTCCAAAATGTGTCAAATTAAGAAAAACTACTTTACTTTCAAATTTCACAATTTTTTACACTCAATATAATTTAACTGTAATAATGATACATTCCCAACATGGTTGACTTGAAATACTTATTTTAAAGGGTGTCTTTACACTAGAATATTTTATAGTCCCTGGGCTGGTACCTGAAGCGTAAGACTGATCATTTTACCTTTATGTAAGAAAAAAAATCGCAGTGATTGGTGCACTAATGGAGTGCCCTATGCATCATAAGGTGCGGAAAGGGAATGATGATGTTGATTATGATTATGAATGATACAATAAATAACAATAATTATTTACCAAAAAAAAAATTATGAGGAAGCTGAGTGGTTTTTTTATTAAACTATCTTACAAAGCCAAATTTAGGAATAAATGTATTTTATGTATCGTATTATCAGCGTAATGACTTTTTAAAGTTTTAAAATTACTCCTCCTGTAACGTCACAAATTCTCTACGAAGACGGTTTCTGATTCGTGAATCTATAACAATACTTGGTCGATTCATTACAATTTGTAACGTCAGTGAAAGTGGTTCCTTTTTGCCAAAACCATTTTTATTCATCTTTACCTTCATTTTCGTGAAACTACGCAGAACAATTAAATTCTCTAATTTTTACCGAGTGCAAGAAAACATTTTTATAACCATTTCCCGTAGCATTGAACTTCCTCATTGTTAGTTTTGACAGTTAATAAATATTTAAGACCGCTACATTTCATTTTATGTCAGTTTTAACGAATCATAAAGAATTATAGATAAATATCATGTCAGAGTGCCACCATGCGCCCCCGTATGCGTATTATAATGAACTTTTTACCAACCAATTTTATAAAATGCTTCACTTAAATAAAAATACCATTAATTTACTTATAGCGCCCTTAACGAGGGGGGGAGATTAAGGTATTTGGTATAGTTTTAAAAAAGTAACTTCATCCACTTAATAATTCAATGTGTGGATGACTAAGTTTTTGCAAAAGCATAATTTGTTCGTTTTTTTGTAGGCCTTTGAATAAATATATGGCATTAAAATGATGATGATGATGACAATGCTGATATTCTGTCTCTGTCCCGTATAAATGTACGTTAAATGTTATTAATAATAAAAATAATTCAATTTAATTTAGACCTCCGAACGCGCATTACTCGATGTTACGTCTTCTCGGTACTTTTTTACGGCGTCGAAGCGTGGACACTCACCCAAAACACTTCAAAAAAGATCGAAGCCTTTGAAATGTGGTGCTACAGGAGGATATTAATTATCTCCTGGGTGGATAGAGTCCGAAACGATGATGTTCTCCGACGGATGGAAAAAGATAAAGAGGTACTGAAGACTATAAAGAAAAGAAAACTTGAGTACTTTGGGCATGTGATGAGAGGCGAAAAATATAAAATTTCACAAGTCATTCTACAGGGAAAGATTGAAGGGAGACGCAGTGCAGGTAGAAGGCGCATCTTTTGGCTTAAAAACTTGCGCGACTGGTTCCATTGCAGCACTCGGTCCTTGTTCAAGGCAGCTGCCAATAAAGTAAGAATCGCAATGATGATTTCCAACCTCCATCGGGGAGAGGAACCATAAGAAGAAGAAGAATAATTAAATATTCATTATTTTAAAAACTACATATTACATACATATTATTACATTACATTACATTAGATATTTTGTTTGTACGAAATATTCATAATCAGCAAAAGTGCTTGTATGTGGGGATACAATATATTATGACACAATAGTTTTAGTAAAAAGTCGATAAAATAACATCACATCACGCGTCACACGGGCTGTAAGAACTGTTTTTTTTTTCAGTTGTATTTTAAGTACGTTTATGTTTTAAGTCATTAGAAAGTGAATTGTGAATACACAAAACTGTTTTTTTTTCTGTTAGTCCTGAGTATAGATATTATATTCCGTTTTTATTGCTCTATTGTAGACGAAGGGGCTTAAACGTGTTAATGATGAGAGTAACACATTCAGTTTGCTCAATAAATTATTTCACGGAATATTGGAAGACATATGTGTGTCCGGCGGACGATTCCGCCCACCAAAAAGATACTGCATTAGAATTCTCGGTCCGTTATAGGCATAAATAAATATTGACCATAAACAATCCGTGTACATACATTGCCTATATTACCTTTGTTGCTCAGAATGCAATAGTGACGTACCCACGCCGCGCCGTTGGCACTTTCGTAATGTGTGCTTAACAATGCATAAGGTACAGCACACCGGATGTGTGAATATATCGAAAATAGGCATAACTCGGAGTAAGACGTTATTTAAATCTTAACAATTTAATCAAGTACAATTTATTTATACACCTTAATTTCCTTGAAATAATTGACTCATTAATTTTGTACCAAGAGCACCTGTAGCTCAATCACAAATAGCCAGAATTTCACTCGTCCATGCACTTTGTAGCTGCCAGACGATTAGTAATCTAGCTTCAATAGGTAAATGTTATCAACAATCAAATATACAAATTTAGTTAATGAGGTCTAGAATTTCAACCGTCCATGCGCTCGGTAGCTGCAAGGCTTGTTGTTATCTAACTTCAATGTTTATAAATTTGTTTGTAATATATTTTTTTTAAATATCACTAAATCTCTTAACTTGTAAATAGGGGCTAGATTTCTTATTATCTATGCGCTCTGTAGCTGCAAGACGTGCTGTAATCTAGCTCCTGTATATCATAATTGGAGACGAGGAACAAGAATCCCAACCGTCCATGCGCTCTGTAGCTGCAAGACGTGGTGGGATATTTATTTACTGTACGGCGCCCTTGAGGTGATTTTCACAAAAACGGCGCTATATAAATTATCCAAATATATATATATATATAACTGTCGACGTGCGCATTTAGGCTATCACAATGAACATTAATGAACTTGCTTAAGTTATCGAAGTCATAAGTCAACGCGTATGTAATTTAAGTCGATTGTGCCTGTTTGTTTTTTGTCTTCCTCGTAATTAAATACAGTTCATTGGCGAAAAATCGGCGTTTATAGCTATAATTTGATTGATTAAAGTATTTTGTTAAAATATTTATGTATTTCAAGTAATTTATGATGTGTATAGTACGAGTATTTTAATACATCATACTCGATTTTTTTATATTTATTTTCAAGCACTCTTTAAACTACATTTATGTAAATGGCAGAAACGCCGTATATAAATATTAAAAAAATTGCAAAATGGTAAGGAGTATCTAATATAAAAAAGTGAAAATTAAATGCCAATTACTATGGCGACTTCTTTTTTTGACAAAATAAATAAAGATAACCGTTTGGAGCGAATAACGATGGAAATAATGAATTCTATTGACTGTATGGGAAAAAAAATATCTAAAACATTTCAATTTAAATTAATTTCGTAAATTAAAAAATAAAATCATTACAAATTTTTAATAAGTTTACAATCTTAAAGTCAAAAACTTACCATTTATTACAATATTTTGAGTTTAAAATACTGGAATTTACCCTATAGAGATACAGTGTGTAAAAAGGCCACTTAAATCAGCCAATGACAGGTCATCAGCTCTTTAAATACCTAGACCTCCATATTCCCTTCTCGAAAATGACCTCCATCCCAGTTGTAATTTGTTATTTTTGAAGTCTCCCTAAGGGGTGAAATCCAGTATTTTGTCTACAAACATTGGGATAACTCAAAATATTGTAATAAAACCGACTGGTCCGAGGAGAATTTTAAAAATTGGAAAGTTGTTTTCAGGCATTGCCTAGTATGTAAAATAATTCGATCAGATGAACCGCTTTAGAAGAATAAAAGTTTCAGTTTTTTAACTTCACTAAAACAAACACATGGAAGAATTGAAGAAATATGTTACACAGTGTGCAAAGTGGCCACTTAAACCAGCCAATGAGCTCTGTAAATGCTTAGACTTCCATATTTCCTTCTCTATAATGTTCTACAATCCCTTTGTTATTTGTTAAACTACCATTTATAATTTATAAATAGATATCGATTTCATATGTACGCAATTTAAGCGTAAGAAATTTAATTAAATGATATGCTAAGAAATTGCCCGTTTTTTTGTACCTTTCCAATTATTTGAATTGTCCTCCTATTAACATCTTAGCATTAAAAAACGTTATATTTCAAATTGTATCCGCCTTGAACTGGTTATCAATATATTGTAGTATAATATTACGAAGACCTTTTCTTACTGATCACCATTAACACTAACAGACATGTAAATTCTAGTGATTTTATTTCTTGATATTATTTTCAACTTGCCCAGAGGCAGTGAGATCGCTTGGTCGGATTTAATAAATCACTCTCAGGGATTACGAAGAAATATTGAAAGAACCAGTAAAATAATGTTGAAAATTCAACGTTCTGTGTAGTTATAATAGAATCTAAAATAAGAATGCATTTTAGATATGGTGCCCAAAATAATCTTGTAGAGTTAATTTAAATTTTAATTCGATTCAAAATTCTCGACTCGTTCACATTATAAGGACACAAGACTAAAGTATTGTGTCGAGATGAGACGGATAGTGTACCAGCGCAGAAAAACATCATTAAAAAACAAATACAATAGTTACAACATCATACACAAAACATGTCAATATGGAAAAAACAAAAAAAGACTAATATTAAAAATCTCCAAGAAGATTCTAACTCAAATCCGTCTATTTAAAAAAGTCCAGCACTGAAACGTTCGATAAAATGTTAAGTGTTGTTGATTTTAGTATGAAAATAAATAATTATTCACTTTGAAAATATATTTTGCCAACGAGAAAAACGACTAGCTTTATATGTGAAAAGGATGATTTCAATTAAAAAATAATTCATATTTAAATAAACGATCATCTTGTTACTATGATATATTGGACAAATATTGTCATAAATATTTTGTATGCGTATATGTTTTATTTTTAGGAGTACAATTTTCATTGTTGAGAGCATAAATTTAGTTTGGAAGATTATAAACATTTTCTGAGAGGAAATTTAAAATCTATAATTCTCACAATATTTGAGTTTTTTAAAAAGGCGTAAAAACTCATTTATGCTGGTTATAAGTTCAAATTTAATTGAAAAGGGTTTGCGTATCTTCAAAAAAATATTTTTAATAACGCCTGTTTGATTTTGAGGGCTTCGGTATAAATTTACCGAGTTTTTTTATTTTTAACCTAACAATCGACAAATTTGTATTGTATTTTTATGAATACAAATATATTTGTAAGTGATTATAATAAATGAATCGAAATAATTTTAACGTGGATATATTTCATTGAATATTTAATTATCCTTTTTAAAACCGAGGGTAGGCGATTTTATAAAGGCATTGTTAGTAAAATTAAAATGAAACCCAAAATACTGATTCAAATAAAACGTTTTGTCAAAAATATTTAAAAATAAACTTCAGTAAATTCTGAGCAACCACCCACATCTCCTTTTTATAAAAAGAGCTAAAAATATATTGAAAACCAATTACCCTAATGTAAAAACTCATTATTATTTTGTTTTTCTATTTCTGTTTTTTCTTATCAAAGGGAAAAATATGTAGTAACTTGTCATTTGGGCTTGTTGAGAAAAAATCTTAATGTTTCAAACGAGAGGTGCACAAATTGAAAAAAAACTTATGCCAAAACGCGGACAGAGTGTAATATGATTTGATTCCGACAATCAAAATATCAAATCCCCATTTAATCTTTACTCGATTTATTCCCAATAAAATAAAACACTTTTTCCTTCAAGAAAATACGTTATAGGTATAAAATATAATAAATTTTATGTTTTGTACAAATACACAACACAAATTTCCGGAACGATACAAAATATCTATATTGTGTTCCATTAAAACGCAATTATTTTTTTGAATAACAAGGTATCCCCGTTTCATCTTCTTACAATGATTTCAGCAATCAATTTGAAATACTTCGTTACCATTCCGTTGTTATGTAATCTTCTGAAGAAATTATTGAGGAATCTTCTTTTCAATGCAAAGAGTTCAAAGATATTACTTTAACATGAAGAGTTCACGAAGAGAGCATCATTATGGCTGCATTACAGCAAGAGTCACGAATACCACTTATGTTTGTGCATTAAACAACCATATTCCTGTAAACCACTTTTAAAACAATCTGCTTTTTACCTGAGAGTACCTTTAATACCCAATTAGATTATAATAATTGAAGAAAAACGCTAGAACTTGACATGATCTGCTAACAGTTAGTGGTAACCGCATTCAAAAAAATATGTTTTTCTTATATAATTTAATTGGAAAACAAAAGGAAAATTCACTGTGGACATTTTTGTGGGAAGAAATAAATGAAATAGTCCAAACCAAATTTCAAGGAAAGATTTAAACAAAAAGGCAATGCCAGAGGAAGACGTATTTCCCGGCTTAAACCTTTTTTTGATACAAACTCTATAAGTAATGTACTAAAATTATAAAAATATATTATCATCCGATCTGATATTAATATTTCTTTGATTCATTTAAAACGAACTTATTTTCGATAATTCTTTAGTTTAAAGAACGGTTATTTTCCAAAATAAACAATTTCAGATATGGACATAAAAAAATAATATTGAGTAAATTTAGTGTTTTCTTAAGTATTTTTTATTTGTTAATAGACTATCAAATAAACCAAAAATATTTTTTTGTGTATTGTATTACCATCGCTATGATTTTCCGAAGTTTAAAAATTACTCCGTCCGTGACTTCACTAGTTTTCTTCGACGAGTTGTCCTGATTGGTGGGTTGGCTTCCCGGAAACACCAAATCTATCACAACATTCCTTAACTCACTGATTTAAAAGAACTTGTGACGTTATTTAAAGTAGTTAATTTTTATTAAAATCGTTCGTATGAATTTATTTATACATTTTAGAAAAGCTTAACCGTACAATTAAATACTCTAATTAAACATCAAAAACAACAGTTTTTGTCTCCGATTTCTCGGAGCACAAAACTTCCTTCTTAACAATATAATATTTGAATAAAATGTAAGTTTTTTCCAACATTTTTTTGTGTTTGGCGGACCAGCCTAATTTTTCAGCAAATAAATTTCTTAACTTATACACGTCTTATTTATATTTTATATATCGTCTTATTTATCTTGTTTCTTTATATATTGTCTTATTTATCGTTTAACGTCAAACAGTGTACAGTAAAAATTTCAACTCCTGAAAAAGTTAGAATTGGTAAATAGTCAGTTTTGGGAAAGAACCCTCTTATTAATATTACAAATAAAACAAATATATTGCTTATCTGTTAGAAGTCATCAATCTTTTAATTTTGTCACTTGTTTACGCTTCCCATTGTAACAAAATTTAAAAAATTCAATATAAATATTATTGGTTCATAAATTTTAAACAGTTTTTACCTCGAGAAAATATATACTATAATTGTATCTTAAATACGAATATATGAATTAACTTAAAATTTGTGATATAAAAATAATATCTAATCTCTGTTCCCGAGAATTCTCTCTCTGGAATACACAGATGACTAAAAAATAGATGCATTTGATATAACTTTATCAAACTTCAAAAACCAATTATTCTTAAAATTGATTAATAATTGAGTTTCTAGTATTTCAGTTTTAATCTTCCTTTTTAAATTTCAAATTGTGTTTTTATACTCTGAATATATAAATGTCCTTCGGGCGTTAATAAATAAATTATGAAAACCAAAAAAATATTTTTGATTTACGAATTATATTTTTGTTCCTTTCAATTTAATCAGTTTCAGATTCAACTTAGTCCTTTATTTATCCCGTGTAGAAAAAACAACAATTTTAAAAACATCAATTTCTTGAATTGACTTGACAGTATTCTCAGGAGAAGGTGAAATAAGTAATGTACAATTTTGTACTGACCGCTTTTCGTATAACTTTTACGTAATGAGTGCATTGATTCGTGTACGTAAGTGAAGCATCGCGTCGTGTCTTGAATGAAAAGTGTTTAAGTTTATTTTCTTCTTGGCTAATGCGTTGCCCAAGGCTGGCAAAGGATACATTAACCTGATATTCTGTGTTTTTTCATCTTCTTTTATACACATAATACGATACGCAGCCAGGAATATAAAATATCAAACAAATGGAATATTTAGTAAATAATTGTAAAAAACCACGTATCAAATTTTATATTTATACCTTTTTCAAGATGTACACGTCTCTTCGCCAGGACACTAATTACACTTACATTTAAATAATCCCACTATTCACCTTCGCGTTAGTATTAGCTATTACGTCACGAACTGTCAGCAAGTTTTATATTTTTTTTCAACTACTATGGTTAAGGTGTATTGTGGAATTTGTATATTAGTGTTCTGACGAAGAGACGGGTATTTTTAATTATTTGCTAAATCTCTCTTATCGACGCACAAGTTCCCTAACGAAGTTTTCTTTGTTTTTTAAACATACTTTTCTATCTCACAAGTTACGATTTTTTACAAATGAAATACATGGTGAGGCGAAAGTAGGCATGAAGAAAACTAAAGTAATACCACATCAAAGAATAGGAAATATCTTGTGCTTGGTGTAGAATCAAAATATTGATAGCTAAAATACAATATATATTATCTCTGGCCACCTTCAAAAAAACGTCTGAAACATTACTATATTATATCCTTAGATCCCTAACTTTAATTTATTTTTTATTTGATTTTTTTTTTCTTGGTTCCTTTTTCTCTCTCCTTTCAAACTCATTACCTGATTGCACTCTCACCTTTTCATATGTATGACATAATGTACTTTGATTTAAATTAATATATGCAATACTTATTTCATCATTAAAAAACACCTCTTCTTTTTAATTAATTCGCTCTATTATGAATATATATTTTCGACTCTTCTTTTGACCAGTATGTTTTTGGTTTGGCTGGAAGATATTGCGTTTAGCAATCGTCTGCCAAAGTACTTATTTTTTGTATTTGAAAATTTGAATAAATAACATAAGCAATGATTTGAGTTTGTAGTAATTTTGGTAGACAAGGACTGGATTTAACCCCCTAGGGAGCTGTTTGTACTAACATATTACGACAGAGGTGAAGAAAATTTTAGAGCCAACAATTTAAGCCAGCCAATAAGTCATTAGCCTTTTGAATGCCTAGGCTTCAGTATTCACTTCTTTAAAATGTTCTTCATCTATGATGTAATATGTTGATATAAACAGCGGGTTGTAGGGGGTTGAATGCAGTTCTTGTCTAATACATTTGGACAAATTCAAAACATTGTTTACAAATCTACCTGGTTCAAAAAGAAGTATAATAATTGAAAAATATTTTCAGGGGTTGTCTAGTACGCAGGTGAAATAATTTAATCAGATAAATCTCGAAATGAAATTAAATCTATAAAAGTTTCAGCTCTCTAACTTCACAAACGTTAACAGATGGAGGAATTGAAAAAACATTATTGTTCGAATATAGGCAGAATGGTGAAAGACAATGACAGGTCATAAACCCTGTGGGTGGATAATAAATGTGGATTGCTTAAATAAAATCCTGTTTTTATAAAACGTGCATAAATTAATGGAAACTGTTTATTTTCGACTGGATGCATTCGTATGCAAAATAAGGATATCACGATTCAAGAATGCAGTTCGATTTAATAGCCCTGAAACCGGTGATTTTTGCATCCAGTATGAGCACTAGTGCAATAAATGAAGATAAATACAGCAACGTAGTTCATATACCCGAGGACGGTGGTCGGATATTTTTTTATTTTTTTATTTTGAAACGGCCATCGCTTCGTCTCATAACGCACCAAGGATAGGATGCTTATTCAGACCATTGAACTCGTGACGAAACAGTGTACAATTCAATACATTCGTATTACCCACAAGCAAGCGTAATTCTTGCAAAATGAGTTTTTCTGGGTTATGGCATGAGTCGTTCGCACTCATTTTTGACGTTTCGGATCACATTACAGTATCTGATCATCAGGATTTAGGTTATTTGTTTTGAATAGGCGTATAAAATCATTTTGGTACCTAGTAATAAAAAAAAATAACATACAAGCAGTGACTTTGACACAGACATGGTATAAACCCTATTTCGGTTTTTAAAAAAAATCACGATTGACACTGTGTCAATCTTTTTTAATTCAAAATTTGTTGTCATCATTATTATTCAATTTATAATTAATCACTTAGGTTCCTTGTTATAATTTAACAGGAAGTATTTTGATTAATCGTTTGTTTTGCGTAGCTTCCCCTGAATTACACAAGGGTAGAATATTAATTATGTCGATATAAAAAAACCTGCTTACTCGAAAAAAACTTTTAGCCCGAAAGGCGGTTTCGGGATTATTAGTATGTTAACTTACGTTTTATAATTTATGTTCAATACGTTTTATTTTACATTGTAATAAAAATATTTAGTTTAAAGTGAATAAATAATGATTTTTATTTCTTTAATATTTTTTTTTTTCTTTCGTTTTTTTTAATATCCTTTACTTGTTTACGTGGGCAGAATAGTGAATATTACACAGTGTGTAAAATGGCCACTTAAACCAGCTAATGACAGGTCATAAGCCCTGTAAATGCCTAGACTTATATATTCCCTTCTCAAAATTGTTTTCCCTCTCTGTTGAAATAGATTTAAATATTAATAACTCCCTAGGGAGGAAATCCAGCCAGTCTGCAAGGATTTGGACATACTCAAACATTGTAGGTTTAAAGAAAATTATAAAAAAATATTTGTTAAATGTCATAATAACACAAAGAGAAAAATGTTTTTGATATTTAAAAATTATAAAATATTTTACTCAATATATTTTGTTTTTTAATATTATATTTATTTATTTACTTATTTATTTATTCACACACATGAGTTTGTTGTACAATTTTTGAGACAATAAGTCCCAACTCCATGGGACTAAAAGTTTTGTACTGAGATGGGACGAGCAATTATATGACACAGACACATGAGTATATCATCACAAATATAGGATCAGAAACATAAAAAAAAAATGTAAAAAATATTTTTTTTAAACATATATATGGCACATCAATATGGTAAACAGTAAACTCAAACATTCAGAAAATCATCAAAGAGTTTCCTACTCAAATTCCTCCCACTAAGGAAAATCTGTTGTTATTGTTAATATTAAATCTATTGTTATTTTTATTCCATAAGTAATGTATGGAATTCTCATGTTTTTCGTGACTGTGGTTGGAAATCGTGTACAATGTTTCAGATTATTAGGTCCAGATATAGAGGAGCTGACCATTCACTATCGTCGCCCTGAATACATGATGAGAAGGAACTGATGTATCAGAACACTCAAGTGCAAGGAACTGCATTCCACTATACTTCTACAATATATTTAAAAGTCAAAAAGTGCAATCTTTTACTTCTCGTGCAATACTCGTTATATATAAAAAATAATTTAATCGAATCAGATTGGTTTTGTAAAATGTTACGGCAATTTAATATTATGTATTTTATGAAATAGCATAATACAATAACTTTGAAGAAATAAAACCAGAACCCTGGAGGAGTGTTTCCGACTTGGCTTCTATCAAATGAAAATCCTGAAGAGGAAATCGAAAAACGTTTTACCTACCGTTCGATTCGTAGTTTAGATTTAAAATATTGGTGTCAGAGGTGGTTCTATGCGGTAATATTTTATTGTTTCTGGACTGATAGAAAAATGACTTTCCAATTGGATTACAAATGTAGTACTCTATGCACCACTTAGTGGGCTTAGCAAACTGATGGTGAAAGATTAGCTATAACTTTCTTTTGTCATGAAATTTTCTTTTAAAAATGGGGTAGTCTTTTATATTTTTTTAAAAATAAATATTTAGGTTCTTATTTACCCTAATATTATAATTTCGGGAGGCATTTTAAATGTGTTGTAATTAACTCAGTATTACAAAACAGGAATCAAACAGCAGCAGAAAGGGATTCAAATCTCGGATTTCTGATCCATTTTTTTTTATTATATTATTTATTCATGTTTATTATAAACGTTTCACTTAATAAGTGTTATTTTGGTTGAATGCAAGAAAACGCTGAGAAATCAAATTTAACTTTTATTAACTATTTCCCAAATAAAGTTTCAACTTCTATAAAATGCAGGGTAACTTGCAAAAATTAAACATAGTAGATCATTTTGACTAGCTAAATGATATGTCTCAAACCTTGAAAAAGTTTATACATCTCTGTTAATACGTATTAAAAGTCGTTATTATCAAATTATCTTGATTCGTTCTTATATTTATGTATTGTATCATTGATGATTGTAATTATGAACAATGCCGCCCAATCAAATAGATTGCATTTCATCTCATCATATTCAAATGAAAAACAGTACAAAGGATTAGTGTTGGATGAGTTAATAATCGTTTTGTTAGGTACAGTTAGATATCTTACCAATTTTATATTTTATTTTGGTTACCGTTTTGTGGTTACTGTCAAATTTAAAAAAAACTATTTTTATTGTTTTGTGTGATACGGCAAATAAATCACCTCAAGTCTAGTGTAATCTGCACTTCTGTGGAGTTTTATCACAAAAAAAATAATGACGATTGATAACATTTAAATTTGTATAATTAGTAAGGAATAATTGTTTACAAATCCTCATTTTAAGGTTAATGTAAAATTAAATATAAATAACTTTGACTTTTCAATAATTTATGAAGCTAAAGGTTTAACACTAATTTTAATTCAAATTATGTAAATTCAATATAGACGTACGTGTAAAACTAATTTAGATCACTCATAATATATTATATAAGATACTGCTTTCTAGGACGGACAAAATGCTTTATTTTACTGTTATGAACGGTAATTTCAGAACGTCCATGATAAACATATTAATAAATATGAAAGGTAAAACGGAAAAAGCTTTAAATAATTAAACGAAGACAAGCAAAAAGCAGCTAGCCACAGAAAAGTGAAACTGAGATAATAGCACTCTTGTGAAAAGAGTGAATTATCAAATTTACACAACAGTCCGAATGTTTTTTACTTTGACAAATGGTAAAAAAGCAAACATAAATTTTTTTTATAACACAAAAAAAATATCTGTTCGACCAGTTTTATTGATTAAAAAGCCAGACTTTAAAAATTATTGAAGCTGGTCAAATACATTTTTTCAGTCTGGTTATCGTCCTCAGCTTACTTCTCCCACTCCTTGATTATGCAGATGTCTGTTACCCAGATGCTAATTCTGAACTGCTTGATAAGTTGGAACGATTGGAGAATGTTTGTTTACGTATGAATACGTATTCAGAGCTTACTTCTTCCACTTCTTGACTATGCGGATGTGTGTTGTCCAGATGCTAACTCTAAATTACTTGATAAGTTAGAACGATTGCAGAATATTTGTATTCGTTATATCTTTGATCTTCGCAAATTTGACCACATAACCGAGTATCGCACGCAACTACACTGGCTCAGTATCATCCATAGAAGAAACATTCACATTCTATCACTTCTTCACAATATTTTAAATAATCCCACTTCACCTGTTTATCTGAGAGAGCTCATCCAACCTCTTTCACAACACGGACTATCTCTTCGTTCTAGTAACGTAGAACCCTTTTAATACCCTGTCATTGCTCTAATTTTCTTGTCTCCTCTTTCACAGTAGTGGCTGCTCGATTGTGGAATAATCTACCCACTAATGTTAGAGACGCCCCTTCTTTATTTATATTTAAGTCAAGATTGAAATGTCAACATCATAATATTTAAATTGTTCCTTTATCTTTATTCTTTCCATCCCATCCCCTATCCTCTCTTCATAGTATAGTGTAAATTTTTTCATATTTTTTTATTTCATTTTGTTAATCTTTATTTTTGTATAAAACTGTAAGATTCAATATGTCCATGCATTTATAATTTTCTCAAACTGAACGGTTTGGGTAGGTAGGAAGATATTGCCTTAAGGCAATATGCGCGCCCTTATATGTATATATATTGTATATGTATATAAAGTGTCAAATAAATAAATATACGTAGAAGCTGCTCGATTGTGGACTTATCTACCCACTAATGTTAGAGACGCTTTATTTACATTAAAATCAAGATTGAAATGTCACCATCTAAATATTTGAGTTGTCCATTTCTCTCTTTTCTTTCTTTAGTATCACCTCTTCCCTCCTCTCTTCATATTAATGTTTCTTGTTGAGTTAAAAAAAAAATGATGTTAAATCTACATAATAGCCTAGAATGTGTCAATGTACTTGTAATTTTCTCAAACTGATCAATTTGGGTAGGTAGAATGAAATTGTCTTAAGGCAATATGCCCGCCCTTTTTTGTACATAAATTGTACATGGGTATAAAGTGTTTAATAAATTAAATAAATAAACACGTAATTAAAAAAAAAATGCATTATAATAAAAACAAATGCATGCATTATTTATCATCTATCAAAGTAAAAATTATTCTTACTATTGCGTAGATTAGATTACTCCCCCTTTTCACAAAAGTACTAGTACCTCAGTTTAATTTTTTTATGGCTAGATGCTTTCTGCACAACTGCGTTCAATTGTACATGGCAGACAAATTTTCCGTTATTATCTTTGTAGAAAGTAAGTAGTACGTGGGTGCAGGAAAGATTAATATTGTACCGTGTTACCTTTTATGATCTGTCAAAATTTCATGTTTATAAAAATTGTAAATACGTGTGGATGTGCCGTGCCTACTAACGGAATTTCTCATGTCTAGTTTGTACTGAACCTCTGGATATTGGTAAATAATTACACCGCGCAGTGGTCACGCTGATCTGCCAGTTGGTACACACCTGTACTGGGTGTATAATCTTGTATCAGGTGTAATTTAAAAATACTTGCGCGACTTTGTAAGGTTCATCTCACGGTTTGGATCAGCATCCGATATCCATCATCACTGAACTAAACGCGATTTGATATCAATAAACTGGTGTTGAAATGATGATGCGCTGATCCTCGATCAGCACAGCATAAACTTACATAAGCTCACATACACCGATGTCCAGATAATCGTAATGTAAACTTGAGACAGAATCTGAACTTTGGTGTCAGTCTTTCTACCTTTAAACAATCTCCAAAATATTTTAATCTTATTTCGAAGTCGTTTTTTTGTTCAGCTTAAATTTTTTTTATTTGTTTTTTTATAAAAGAGTATGTATACTTAAAAAAATCAATGTATTTTATGTAAGTAAAAATCAACTCCAGTACTTCACGGGTAAATATTTAAAACGGGAAGTATTCAATAGTTTTACGCATTAAATTGCTTGTTTAAACGTAAAAATGCTCTGTTTTTATATGGTTATTGAAATATTTTGTTTTTAGTTTTTGAGTTGTAATTTGCTAATCCCAAGTACTCGTTTGGTAAATCTTATAAATGTGAAAATTTCACAAATAGTCAATTTAATTTTATAGACAGGTATTGCTTTATCATTTTTCTCCTTACATATAGTAGACATATAATATCCGTCTAGCTGTCCATACTATAACTATCATTATAATGTCCTTATTCTTAATTCTAGAAACTTTCTATAATAATTATCTATTTACGCCCTTCGGGCTTTCAAATTTATTTATATATGTTATTTATTCATTTTTATCCATTATAGACAAAGATTAATAATAAAAGCAATGTGACCTCATTGGGGAACCCGTGCCGAGAACACTTAACAATATTCTTTTTTTAAATTATTTTTACATGTGACAAAAAACAAAAAAGACTTAATATACAGAGGTAATTAAAAAAATATTTAGACAGTTTTAAACACTACGTATATAAGTGAATATTCAATTTATGTACACCTATATTATTTATATTATAAAACGTAAAATAAAAAAACAAAAACATAACATCAAATTTACATTTGTGGAGCAGTTTATTTCATATTGGTTTGGGCGAATGAGACAATCCATTTTACTTCTACCCAGTTCCACTATTAATGCACATATTATTTTAAATTATAAAAGAAAATAATTATATTACAATGGACATGAGGAATATTTTACATAAGGGAATTTTTAAGTCTAAGCATTTACAGGGCTTATGGTCTGTCATTGACTGGTTTAAGTAGCCATTTTACACACTGCGTACTATTCACCATTCTTTCTGTATTTATATTCCTTTCATTCTTCCATCTGAAGATCTTTGTGTAGTTGCGACACTTTTCGTTGGACACAAGATATTGCTAACTGTTGTGTATGCGGACCGCCTAAAGGTTCACAGAGCCTATCTCTTTGTGTAATCTAAACGCTATGAAATGAGTATGAATAATTTAACACTGTCTGTAACATTGTTTGGACAAGTATTGTGATTTATACGCTGGAGAAATGCAATCAAAACCACGTATAAAGGGCGTTTTTTCTTGGATAAGTATCTCCCATAAACGGACGATCAATCAAGTGCCAGTAATAAGAGGTTGGGGAAAAAATCGAAAGCGATCGAGATAAATTATATAATTGTTGGTAATGGTCTATCATCCAAATTAATAAGAATTACGTAAAAGGAAATGTACAAATACATTGAAAAAAACGAATTTGTCTATACTAAATGTTATTTATTCATTGTTTTACCACACATTTACCTGAGGAATCGCATTTCGACACCATTTAACCTACGTTCGTCATTATTTTTCCAATTCTATACTTTGCTCCCATACATTAGAGTTGGCACTAGAACTCCAATGTGGACTGCTAGTTTTGCCTCCTGCGATAAACATTTGTTTGCCAAAGTAGATTTCAGTACACCGTTAACCCTGTTTCCGGCACTCACTCTACTTTCAATATCTTTCTCAGTCTTTCCATCCCTAGTAAACATACTTCCCAGATACACAAATACTTCTACCTGATTCAGAATATACAGCTTTTTAAATAAAAGTTTTTATGCATTTTTTACTCCTTGCTAAAATATTCTGTCAACATTTTATTTATTTCATTTTTTAAATTGTTAATTTTATTTCATTCAAGAAAAATATTCTCTAGTACGCAATAGTAGTAGTAGTATAAAAGTTGATTGTTTTATACTTTCATTGTATGTTGGTCGCAAGAGGCAAAATAAGCAGTTCACGATGAAGTCCTAGTCCCGACCCTGATATATGGGAGCGAAGTATTGACTTGGAAAAACAGAGATGAAAGTAGGCTGAATGCTGTCGAAAAGTGATCTCTCAGACGAATGTGTGGTAAAACTATGTACGATAGATGCACGAATGTAGAGATCCTGAGGCTAAGGTAGCACTATCGACAATATCAAGAAAGGAGCTCTGCGCTGGTTTGGACATGAAAAGCAAATGGACAGCGAAAAAACGGCCAAGAATATTTACAATGCGAATGTTAATGGATGCAGAAATAGAGGAAGACCAAGAAAGACATGGCATGACCGAATCCAATAAATACTTGAAGATGGACATGTCAAAAGACAGAACGATGTGGCGTTCTATCCTTTCTGCCTAGCCTTACGGGGAAACGGTGTGATGGTTTGTTGTTGTCATTGCATTTTTTTGTTTAAAAATGTGCGTTATCGCTCTTAGTTGTTAAAGGTAAAACTTGTGGTTCCAAAACCTGTATTATATAATAATATGTATATATATTTAGATTTAATAATTTTACAACCTGATGAGAAGGTTCATTTAAAAAAAATAAAAATATTATCGTTCTTATAATTTACCTAAATATTTCAATTTTGGTGACCATTTTCAACGAGTTGTAAATAACTCACTATTAGAAAATGGAAATCAATGTGGAGTGGGGTTCGAACCTCAGACCTCTGATCCGTAAATCCGCAACACTTGCACGGGACCACAACCCGATTATTTTTATTTTTTTATGGTAACAGTATTTTTACAGGCATTTTTTGTACCAGTAGGTATTATATATGTATTTCATTTTAAATAAATTGTTATCATTATATAGTTTATTTTCCGTAAAATTCTTTTTTATTTTTTATATGTGACATCAGCGTTTGTCAAACGGTGGAGCAATTGCGATTTTTAATAGTTAGTTACAAAACTTACCGGCTGTGGCGAATGGCGCTAATATCGCCACGAGTAGCGTAAGCGCGAGAGCACCGCGCCACGCATCCTCCACACTCATTCTTCTGTCGTTGCCCAACAATCTGTAAAAAAATAAACAAAAATACATTATTTTCGTGTTCAATCGATATTATTTTTCAATTAAGCCTTACTTTTAATAGAAAGAGACATTTAATTGACTTCTGACAATAATTGTTCTAGCTTTATAACTTACGAGCTAAACCCGGCAATATCATTTAACGTATACGTTGTACTTGAGTTCTTGTGTATGATTGAATTCCGGAACTTAAAATAATTCATTTTCAAATATTGAATTTGTCTAGGTACCTAGGTACTTTTTTCGGTTTGAATTCCAAAATATAAAATAATGAATTTTCAGATACAGAATTCTTTTAGCAAATGTCAAACTCTGATCTTCCAACCAACGGGGGTGCATTGTATGTAGGTGGGAATGCGATTTCTTAAAATGTATAATTTGTCAGATAACATTAATATATCGTGACTGAAAATTCACTAAACAGATATAAATAGGTAAAATTTTAAGGAATTTAAGAAAATAATCTGATTGGGATCCATAAAAAAAGAATGTTGTTTGTAAACATTCAAAAACAAACTTTTTTGTACGCTAAAAAATAACATTTTACCATTTTTTTATTATATGCATTCTCATCAAATGCAACCCTGGTGATGGAAACAAAAAATATTTAAGCTCCTAACTTTGGTCTACTTAATTAATTGTAGATTTTCATAACTATCCACAGATAAGATCTACATTTCTCTAAAAACCGCACGTAAATCGGTACGGTAGTAATTCAGTCCATCAAGGACTCACATACGAACATTGCCTTTTATATATATAAATACATTTTTAAGGAAAAGAAGATTTTTAAAAAAAATAAAAAATAATTTAAACATCTTGCAGAACACCGTCCTCGTACAGCGGGGGTTTAAATTTTGCTACTCGATTGAGCGCCGATAAACTTTCATTTATTATTAGTTTGGCGTGATCTAGATTGTGTTTACTTTTGTACATTATTTTGAATATACAACAAAAAAAAAACAAAAAAAGTGTAAAAAAGGGAAAAAAAAAGGTTAAACTATATACTACCTGCGTAACAAAAGCCTATCATTAAACTTAGTGTAAATTAACATCGACCCTGCCAGAAATCGTATTGAATAGTTTTTTATACAGAACTAAACATATTTATTTTATTAATGTTTTTTAAATCACATTATCAGCATCATGTCCTTTCTACACCTAATAATGCATAAGGCACTGCATTGGTACATACACAAATATTTTTTGTAACATGATAGTAAAATGATCAGTCTTACGTTTCAGGTGCTAGTCCAGGGAATATGAAATATTCTAGTGTGAACTTTTTAAGTAAATATTTAATTTCATGACCTTTTACATAATGGACAAATGCGTGAACCACTACACACTAAATAACATGCTTTAATCAAAACTTATTAGTTATGAGTATAATTATTGATTAAAAGTTTTATGTAATTTCACATATTCTGATTTACTATGGTTGCATACATAACATGTGATGTTAACGACCATATCTCCCTTAGTCCTAAATTTGCCATTGTCTCCAGTCTTGAAAGCGTTGTTATTTATTTATTTTGGTTGGGTAAGAAACTGTTCATGCTTTCCAGTTTATGTTTTGTTGTGATAATTTAATTTTGATGATGTCAAACTTGCTTTGTTTCTTTGTTGTTTTGAATACATCGTACTTTTTTTAATGTTTGTATTATTTTACTCCCTAATTTAGTTTTAATAATTTTTGGAAATATAATTCATTTGTATTATGTTTTTAAATGTACTTTGTATTAAATGATTAATTAAAAAATCCTGTATACTAACGCGATTCACATCAAATTTAATCATATATTTAAAGGTAAGTTAGTAAATTAATACACATATTTTGAGATGCGACGGTTGAATGAATCCAAGGTCTTTTTTATTTGCCATATTCTCTTCTACAACAGAAAGAAAATTGCTTTGCCCAGTAAAAAAACAAATGAAAACGTATTTATGGAGGACGGAAATGGCGGGAAATGAGAAGATAGCAAAATAATACAAAAATAATAAGAAATTCATTTTATTTACAAACTTTATCTCTGCATTTCTAGATGAAAGATATGTAAAAATATGGTGCCTTTGTTTGTTTTCGTAATAAGAAACACCGAAGCAATTTTGTATTATTAATATTTAAAGCATCAACATTGTGGTCAAACGTTTTACTAAATCTAATCAAAGATTTTTGCATGTTAGTTTAATGGATGTCCTGATGAAGAGATTGATACGTCTCGAAGCCGGTAGACACAGAATAATCATTAAGTAGTTATATACGAATATTTTAATACCTTTAGTAATTTCGTATTATTAATGTTTTGAAACGTTTAGTTTTTATTTATTTATTTTATTAAACGTGAAAGATATTTCATCTTTAACTGTTACAAAAAAAACACTGACTTGAACTCGTGGCGTAACGGGCTGTGAAATTTTGATGTTTTGGTGGGGGTTTTAAAAATTACAAAACTTTAAAAAATCATAGATTTGAGAATACTATACTAAACATAATTTTTTTTTGGGCTCAGTTTGAAAGTCTCTCAACGAATAAAAGAATGTAAAAAAACACTGAACTTCTTCACTACCACCGTAAGTCTCTTTGACCATTTTTTTGTCATCCATTTGTTTCACATTACCAACTATTTTAGTGATCGTTCCTTAGTCATTTTACTAGCACCTGTTATTATACTACCGTTCTTTGATGCGGACATTTTATTTACTCTGTAATAGGATCGATCATATTAATCACAGGACCACCCAAATCCTGATATTAGACTTATTGAACATACATGAAGATTTAAGAAAGGAAGGATAAGACCAGCAAGTATGTAAATTTAATATTAATAATTCTTAAAGGTAAACATTTTAATTTAGGGTGTGGGTTTGTTGAAACGTATAAGATTTATGGTCAAATTATTTGTGGCTGAATTATGAGTAGGTATTTTTTTCATGTTTCATTTTTTTAATTTCGGATTTTAGTTTTATTGATAAAAAAAATTCAAATTTCACTATTTTATTAAACACAAATTATTATTTTTATTTATTTTGCATGCGTTTTTGTGTTTGTAATTTATTATTTTAATATTTATGTTGCCTGTGTTCATGCAACATCGTCATCATCATTCCCATTCCGCGCCTAATGGTGCATAGGGCACTGGATTGGTACACCAATTGCTTGAAATCTTGATTGTTTTGTTACATGAAGGTAAGGTGATCAGTCTTACGCGTCAGGCCCCAGTCCAGGGACCATGAAATACTCGAGTGTGAAAACACCCCTTTAAATCAATATTTCATATCAAACATTTTGGGAATCGAACCCGAGACCTCTTGCATTTTTAAGTGGTTTCAGATCTGTATTTTTTAAAGTCAAGCATGTTATATTTTGTCGGCCACGTGGTATAATGGCCAGCGCGTTTGCCTACCATGCAAGAGGTCTCGGGTTCGATTTTAGACATTGTTCACATGAAAAATTTATTTAAAAAGGTGTTTTTACACAATAATATTTTGGACTGGCACTTAGCATTTATTTACATAAATTTTCAAAACGACATAAGAATCTAAAGTTTATATTTGAAGCACTAACTTTGTGGTATTCATTTTATAAAAATAAATAAAACAACTTTGTTTTTGACCACTAATTTAATAATTACGTAAACCTTGACGAAAAAGCTTGTTTGCATTGAAACCGGTCGGTGGAAAAAAAAAATTGTGGTTAAAAACAAAGTTGTTTTATTTATTTTATGACATAAGAATCTCTTAAACTTTTAACATATGCGCCGTTGTTATAGCTACAAGTACCTTATTAAATTTGATGTATTTTTCAGCGGCAGCTTTAAATTATCGCCTTTAGAGGAAAACTTTATACAAACTCCACTTTTAAGTTTTCCCCAGAAGCTATAATCCCGCCTTCACGAAAACATTCCCCGGTACAAATATTTTTTGTTTGTAGCTACTTCAGAAAAGGTGCTTTTTCACAGAAGTAAAAATTCAGAGAAGTAATTTAAAGTTGAAATTGATATGTCAAAGCTTTGAGGGTTTATAAAAAGTTCAAACGAGTTTATTTTTTGTATGTTAATGTTTTCCGATGGCTTCGAGAAAATTAAAAATGTTTCAAAGTGTTTATTAAAATATAATCCGCAATTTAATTCAATTATAGAGAGCGATATTCTAATTTTGTATAAAATTGTGTAGATAAGTGCATTTGATCTGAAAATTGCATTTAAGTCATTTCATGTCAATACAATTTTGTTTTCGCACCTATTGGAGCATGGGGCACTAAATTGTTAAACCAAACAAACCAAGCCCATCTTAAAAAGTAAGGTCATCAGTCATATGCTTCAGGTGTCAGTCCAGGAATAATGGAATATTGCAATTCAAAAAATCTTTATATTTATTTATTTTAATATTATTTATTTATTTAATTTTAATATTTTTAAAAAGACCCGAAGAATTTTTTCTCAATTTGCCTCGAAAAAGTTTGCAAATTTGAAATAAATTATCAAAATAAAAATCTTCAGCACCTAAAACTGTGAACGTATTTCATGAGATAAACCGAGTCTCTAACTTTGCAAAACTAAAAAGATGTTGATATATCGTATATTTCTTCGAACTTATTTCCCACGGGAGCAACTATGTAGATTTATACGGTGAAGTTAGCCTTTCCGGTGCTGGGAGGGTGGGTGAGGAGAGGCTGTAGTCGGCATCCGGTCCGCGTTTATCTCAGTCATAAACTTACCTAATTTTAATCCTGGGTCGATTCAGAGAGGCTTATGCGAATTATTTATCGAGTATCTTTGAATAATTTTTAAATTACCATAAAAATTGAATTATGTCTTTTAAAAAAAGAAAAAAAAAATTACACAGCGTGGATTCCCATATAAAATATTCCCGTGTGATATTTCACAATATATGTATTTGCGTTCTGCTGGGTGAAACCTGAACATACAAAGTGGCTACTTAAACCAGCTAATGATAGGTCATTAGCCCTGTAAATGCCTAGACATGCATATTCCCTTCTCAAAATGTTTTTCCTCTCTGTTGCAACACATTTGGATCTAAAAAACTCGCAAGTGAGGAAATACAACTTGTCTGCAAACATTTGGACACACTTCAAACATTGTTAATTAAAATTAACTTATTCAAATACACACTTTGATTTGTCAAAATAATAGGAGTTAAATCCGTTAGGGCAAAAAGAATAACGCCTGTTTGTCGCTTGTTAACGACTCAATAAAATTAGCGAAAGCAATTAACGATTTCCTTAGAATTATGGTAAAAACTTAAGTCGAAGGGAAGCTTATTACAAAACTGGTTTTTCAAAGTTCTTCATGCCTCTTTTATTGCCATTTCTTCCTGTTTGCTCTACCCACATGTGTAATATTCTCAACAATTCCTCGTTTGAACGTTATTCCTGTCATCTGAATTCCACTTTACAATTTCAAAGTTCTGGGAACATCTCGCTACGCAAATTCGCGAGATTCCTTAAAATGTATTAGTTGAAGTTTCTTAGGAAATGGGACATAAAATTAATAAAAGTTACTTTTCAAATAATAAATGTAAAAAATACCATATCTTTTACTTTAAAGAGCGACCTTACGTGTGCGGATTTCATAATACATAAAGTTTGAAGAAAAAAAATAATTACAGTAATCGAGAGAAATGTATAAACAATTTTTTTTGCTATGTTATAAATAGAATTATAAATAACATTATGGGTAGGTATCTATCCAAAACATGGTTGGGAAAAGCTCACCCTCTCTACGTAAAAGTGCCTACTCCATTAAAGACTAATCAAAATGGGGTTTGAATGACATATTTCTAAACGCATTTTAAGGGCTGAATCATTTAAAAAAAACAATTATTAAAATTTTCATAAATAAAACAACTTTCTTTTAAAACAATTTTTTTTACCGACCGGTTTCAAAGCAAACAAGCTTTTTGGCTTTGAAACCAGTCGGTGAAAAACAAAAAAAAAATTAGTGGTTAAAAACAAAGTTGTTTAATTTATTTTATTATAAGAAATAAGCATAAAGTTAGTGCTTCAAATATTGAATTTAAATAAAAAATTTCATTCAATATTTAAATAACAAACGAAAAGAAGAACACTGTCTTAGTTTGATGATTGATGTGTGTTTGTGGATGTTGTTTTGAGTAGTATTTTATATGTGATATCTTCAATTCACTTTTTTTATTTGACATTTTTATAAATAGTAAATAACATCATGATCAAATATTTTAAGAATCAGTAATTTAAAATACCTTTTGACTCAATTGTAAAATCTTTGTTACAATATGGTATTGTTGGATGCCAATATATTAAACCCTCTTAAAATAGTACAAAGATCTCATCATCAGAGTAATTTTACAAAAACTCTTTTAATTCAATTAGAAAATTTTGAATACATTATTTAAAGTTCATACAATAGACACTATTGACAAAATAAATTATAATAAACAAATTGACGAAGAAGATAAAATAAACGAATTTGAGATGGATAAGTCACTTAAGTACCAAAATAATATCCAAGTTCCTAAATTTGACACACGTCGTGGTCAAAATAATTTTCTTTTCTATAGAATAAAAAATTATAATAATCTCCCTTCATGAACTAAAAACTATTAAAAGTAATATATCACTAAATAAATTCAAAGAATGTTTTTAAAAATAATTGCACCTAAGTAAAAACAGCATTTTATTTTAATTAGTATTACTGTTTTATTATTTTTTGTTTCCTTTTAATTTCATCTCATATAATATTTTCAAAATTATTAAACGTTAAATTACCTCATAACTATGATCGTGTAATTTACTCTCCAAGCCCGAGAGCTAGTCTTTTTTTTGAAAAGTTACAGTTACAAAATTAACTAAATATTCATGATATACAAACTAATTTTAAAAAAACACGTATCATTTATGTAATTATATCAATTAATGAAAATATAAAACGTGTTATTTTAAACGTTTAAATTCGATAAACAAATTTGTAAACATATTCATTAATATTTCCTCAAACATTTTTCATACTTCATTATTGATAGGTATACTGCTATTCTGGTTTTATAATTTATATGTCGTGTTTTTGTTGACAGAGAGATACAAATAACACTTATGATTCTATACACCGTCACTAGTTAAATAATATTGAAAACATTGTTAGTATGCAAATATGCGATATTTATATAAGACGCTGTACCACGTTAACCTGTGAACTTAGCACGATTATCTATATTTTATTTATTAATACATTATTTTATGGAACTAACTCTAAAAGTAAGATTCATTTATGATTTATCTCTGTAAATTTAATTATAAAAAAGTGATATTATATTATAATTTTAAAAACAGATTATTTAATGTTAAGGGCCTGCTTACTTTTTGCATGTTATTTAATGAGAGAAACAATAAAAACAATGAAAAAAATGGACTGATTTTGTGGAAGCTTTTGACTAGAGAAACTTGTTATCTTACGTCAAATGTGTGTATTATGCTTCTCATTCTAGCTGCGTTTTTTTTATCCATATTTTCATTTCTTTCTAACCATTTTTTCCTAAATAAAATAGTTCAAATATTTTAAAGTTCTGAGCTAAATGAAATGAAAGTTTGAGACGTGTTTCATCTGATGATTTGTTTTATTTTTTAAGTTCAAAGTTCATTAATTAAATTACTCTTATTAAATGACCCTTTGCTTATCTACTCTGCGGTGTCAATCAGTGTTCCCGCGTGTACAATAAAATTTGAGATATAATAATTTTAAATTTGTTTTATGATTATATTTTCCGCGATCTGGCAACATTACGCGGCGACTTCACGCATGCGCGCGACGAAAGTGTAGCAAAATAGGGGGATTTTTGGACACAGTCCGATGTATTCAAATATGATTCTACGCTCTTTCTGGACTATTCTTAATTCTCTGCTTATAGCTAACATTATTTCTTAAATGTATTGTCTTTACATATGTGTGTTGAACAAATATAATCAAACATATTTTTAATCTGAATATTTTACACACATTTATTTATAAATTAATTAATTTATTAAAGCACCATCAATAATATTTAAAGCATTATGTTTATTTAATGACATTCAAACAATACTGAGTTAGATACAGGAGTGCGACGTTTGCTCAAATTATGGTTATTAGAAAAAAGTTTTTTGTATTAGTGATAATTTTTAATTTTTCATAAGGTAATCTGTAATTGTTTTTCAAGTAAAATTATTGTTAATGTAGGTTAAGTGTAAATAATCGATGTAATTTATAAGAACCTGCTGACGAGTTGTATGTATGCAACTCAGCAGGACTTTAATTTAAGACTATTTTGTAAATATTTTTGAAAAATAAATTAAAAAAAAAATATTTTTTTAAAAAAGTTATTTATTTACAAGTCTAAATATTATCATTCGTTTGAACATCTTCTTAATTAGTAACATATTGCCCTGTTTATATTACAAACTTTTCATTATTATACAAGGATAATAATGTTCTACAATCTGTAAACATTCACATCCTGTTAGAGACATTATCTTCATATTAATAAACGTCGTAAGGAAACGACACTTACAACTAATGCAATGTACATTATGAACTTATGAAGTTTTGGAGTATATCTGACAATGCTAATTCATTAAGTCTTTTTAATTAGTTTGAATAAATCAAATATATAACAGACGTCTTAGGTGAGCGTCAATGCGTTCTATCATACGGATAGAGTTTAATTTATTTCACAATGTGACAATAAACGCAGTGTGTGTAAAAGCCCATGCAGTGTATCTTAATTATGTGTTACAGAAAGGTGATCATTCTTACGTTTAGGCGCCAGTCCAGGAACAATGAAATATTACAGTTAAAAAAATATTGTCGCCGAGAGAACTCTTTTCCAAACCGTAGAACCTTCTTTCTCACATTAGTAGCTGCTCAACTGTGAAATAATCTACCCACTAATGTCAGAGAAGCCTTTTTGTTTTTTAATTTTAAATCAAGGTTTAAATGCAACTATCCGAATATATTAGTTTTTTCTTTCTCGTTCTTATTTCTTTCCCATTTCCCTCCTCTCTTCAAAGTATAGTGTAAATTTTTAGTTTATTCTTGTTTTTAATTTTGTATTAGATTAGATGATTATGTTTTAATATAAACACCTGTAATATTTCTATAGCTTTTTATTTTCTCAAACTAAACGGTTTAGGCAGGTAGGAAAATTTTTACTTAAAGCAATATGCCTGACTATGAATATGTACAAATAATACATGTATATTCTAAGCGTAAAATAAATAAAAGAACCTTAAAAATCAATATTTTATGTCCACCCTGCCAGGAATCGAATCCAGAACCTTAGGAATGGTAAACGAATGCAAAAACCACTTTATTACGAGGCAGACTTATCTCTACTCGATTTTCTTATTCAGAATTTTTGCCTAAGAGTAGCTACCGAGTTGAAAACAGTTGTCGAGGGTTATGGTTCTATTTCACAGACAGGACTGTATTTTTCATTCTCTAGACACAAAATAAGCCAACATTCAAAAAGCCTCGAAAATCGGTAAGTTTCTTGACCAACTTACACCAAAATGTTAGTATGAGAAATAAGTCTGAAGTAAATACATAGTAATTGAGAACCCTTAAACATACACCCCCTCGCATAAGCACAAGGTCACTCTGTTAATTAAATCAACAGATGGAAGAATTAAAGAAATATTATATAGTTTAAATATAACAATCTGTAAAGCAATCGCTGATCATGCAAATCGGGAAATGGCAGGCCATAAGCCCTTTAAATACCTATACCACACTTCGCAATTAATAATACAAGTAATATAATTACTTTAAGAGTATAATGTCAATGACCCTAAAGATTTCCGTAAAATTCTAATTGCTGAGAAAGCTCCACGACGAAATTTTCCCATGGCGTGCAATTCCCATAAATCCAGGATTCAGGTGGTAATAAACAGGACCCTGTGGAGAGCGGAATATTCCGCAGGATGCTTCCAGGATATTTATGCGTCTGGAAACTTCTGGATTCAGATTATATATCTTCGGAAACAGCGGCTGACTCGAGGCGAATTCGGAAATCGGGAACACATTTTACAAGAGACAGCTTGGAAAAACAAAGTTTATTTAAAGAAAAAGATGTGTAATTTGTTATTTTTATTTCCAAAAGGTAAAGAATCTAATTTTGACGGATGCCTCTTCGATAATATTTTTCTTTATGTGCACGCTATTATGCAAGTGAGATATGAAATAGTACCTATGCATATTTTTTAATTAATATATTTATTGCTTCTTTATTGAATACAAAAAAAATAACTAAGTAAGAGATCAAGGTTTTTCTTTTTTTTCTTAATATTGTTAATATTATCAAACAAAGTCGAATTAAAAAATATGTATTTTTGTCTATTGTTTTATTTTGTTGTGAGAGTTGTTTCGCCTTGTTGGGGCATTTACAAACGAATGTGAGGATCAAATGGATTGAAGGTCCTTATATAGCTATATAATTCTAGGTACTTAAGTAAACAAAATAATCCTATAACAAAAAACAAAAGTTAGGAGAAGGTTTAGTGTTTAATAGGTAATAGGGGATTTAGGTACTTATATTTGTTTTTCGGAAAAATTTATTATAAAGTAAGCAACTAACTCACCTAACAAGGCGAAACAATTGTCATATTATTTTTTGTTTTTGCTTTGTAAAAATAAAATAAAGTTTTCAGAAGACTCAAATCAGTGATTAATTTTTAAATCAAATGTATAAAAATGGAGTTCTACAAAATAGACGCCAAATCAAAAAAAATATGGGTTTTATAATATTTACAGTCATTTTAAAAATAATGTGTAAAGTGTGTAAAAAACAGTGTGTGAAGTGGCCACTTAAACCAGCCAATCACAGATCATAAGCCCAGTAAATGCCTAGATTTCCATATTTCCTTCTCAAAAATGTTTGCCCTCTCTGTTGTAACAAATTGAAATTTTAAAAATACTTCAAGACAACATCACCAATAGTTAAAGTTGTAAATTAAACTTCCATTTTTAAAAAATTATTATGCGTATTGATTTTTATAAATTCCCCTTGTATTCTGAATTTTTTAAACTTCCTTGAAAAATATTTTTCATTTGATAATTTAAAAAAAATTAAAGTCAAGTATTGTCTGAATTTTTCAACAATAATACGTAAAAACAATTTAGAACACCAGCCAACAAAAACCAGGGATATGATTTGTAATTGAGATGAAATTCGCAAATATACAGATTAAAATGACGTTTTGCTTTGTGACGTTTTTTATTAAAACCGAATATTTCTCCAAAACAGATGTCAATTCAATAAATTAATTACGTTTTAATTAAACAAGATTAGATGTCTAATTAGACCCTTAAGTCTTTATTGAAATGATAAATTTGGACGTTTGTTTTGATGTTTAGGGATTAATTTATTGAAATTTGATGCAAAACACAAGCATTAATTTGATTTAAAATACACATCAACCTGTATTGATCCCGAGAGTTTCCCACGACATGTTTCCATGGCCAGTCAATATTAGCTGTATTTAGTACTAAGCTCTGAAGTTTCTGGGTTACGTCAACTGGGAGTAACAATATTAAAATACAACATATTTACTCAGAAGAATACGTTTTTATTTTGTGAACTCATGTATCGTCGCCGCATGTACATATTTATATGCAATATAAATATTCCACAATTATTTCACTTGAGTTAAAAAATAATTCCTACAAAAAAGTATGCAGTTCTCACATGGTAAAAACATATTTTCTAAGATCTCAATTTCAACTTTAGAATAAAGAACTGACAAAATGATAACTTCATTTCTTTACCTTTATTGGTACGATTTAAATGTGTATATTTTGCACTCTAACGCTAATACGAGCGTACCTTACCATGCATTTGTTACATTATTATATATTATATTTTAGTTTTAGTTTAAGATAACATGGAAACGAGATGTTATAATAAAATAACGCCTGCAATAAAAATAAGATAATTTCCTTCATCCATGCATTCCTATCTCGATAATTCGGAATATTGTCATTTTTAGACATGTTTTTTTGTCGGCCTCGTGGTGTAATAATCAGGACGTTAGCCTGCCATGCAAGAGGTCTAGGGTTCGATTCTCGACATAGTTGATTTAAAATATTTATTTAAAAGGGTGTTTTCACACTATAATATTTCATAGTCCCTGGACTGGTACCTAAAGCGTAAGACTAATCACGTCACCCTCATATAAGAAAAAAAATCAAGTAACGCTACGTTGGGTGTACCAACGCAGTGCCCTATGCACCTTAAGGTGTAGAAAGGGAATGATACATATTTTTACATGAAATTCGTTTCAAGTGTTAAAAAAATAAGAAGTAATTTATTTTGGGCCTTTTTTCTGCATCCTTAAGTTTTAAGAGAGAAACGTAACCACAGAATCAAAGAAATCGTATCTATAATGCTTTTTTGCTCTATGCACGGATCTGGACAGCTATGCAACTGTCCACATCCAGTAAATTTCATTTCGGTTGCATTTAATCTCTTTTGATATTTGTCTTACCAATTATATACGTCATTTTTATACTATTTATCAGTTTCCGAATTAACTCTTGTGTGGCTGGCTGTGATGTCACACTAGTCGACATAGGACACAACACTTGAAATTTCTCTCTTATTTCTTAAAATGATGAATTCGTTTTTTTCGTGATCTTCAAATGGACATTTTTACACCCGATTTGGAAAGTAAAATTCATATTATGCTAAATGTTAATACAAAAAATATTTATCCTTGCCACGCGAAGAATGAATGTCCGCTAATTCAGCAACACATCTATACAGATACTTTGTACAAGAGAGAATACGAAGATAGAAGCCATTACAAGGAAAACAGAGACGCTGTTTTGCGGCGAGTGTTGTCTAAAATAGATGAGTCTTCAGTCAGTTGATGACAGTGATGGGTAACGCACGCGCGTAACATAAGCGGCGTTTTTATGATTTAAAATTAATTTTGCTACAACACTGTTAAATTTTTTTTTTTTTTTCAATGTTTGAACTTTAGAATATTCTTTTACTAGAGGTAACACGAGTCCACAGTCTTTTAAGAGTGAAATTTTTACGTAACAAAAAATTAAAACACACTCGAAATAAATTTGTCATTTTTGCTTCAGCTTTTATTTGCCAAAATCCTTTATATCATATATTATTATCGAGATGTTTTATTTCATATTTTTTTAAATATTTATGTATTCCCCTCTTATTTCACCCTTACGAAATGTGTTTGTATTAAGCCGCCGAAGGTAACAACGATGCCCATATTATTTGTTTACCTCACTCAAACAAGTTTTGTTCTGATCCCTTGAGGTACAAAGGGAGAAACATTTTCGGTCATGTATCACGAAACTCCACAAATACCTAAAAACTCGATTTTTTGTACTGCACGAAAGGCAAATTGAATAATGATATTTTATTTTATTGAATTTCAACAAATAATCGACTTGCACTTAACCCTTCAAATACAATAAGAAAAAAATACCGTATTTAAATTGATAGTTCATTTATATATATACTAATTTATTTACCGAGAAAGTATTAAAAAATACCCGTCTTGATCCTTTATTGTTATTTTTTTTATACGAGAAATGAAAAGGATCAAATTGGTATTTCTATTTATTAGTTTCTAATAGTAAGTATGTTCATTTGTTAAATATTTTGCACATGTATTTAATGCCAATTTCAATTCATTTCATAGAGTAAGCAACGTTCATATATTCCTGACGCATATTTTATGTACTTTTATTATTTAAAACATTATTTAAAATAACAAGTTTCCAGAACATGATCTAAAATTTAGAGATTAATATTTTTAAATTTCAATTTGTTTTGCGGAAAAAAAAATTTTTCTATACGGTAATCATAAGGTTTAAAATATTTTTTTAAAGTAGGAAAATAAAGATAAATAATACAATTGAACTTAAAAAATAGCCATTTACTTGAATACATTTTAAGCATCAGAAATATACATATACATATTATATATAAACTAAATAAGAGTATTTTGAAAATTTTGATTCTTGGCCATAGAAAAAATAAATCATTTAAAAAAATAAAATTAAAAGTACCTATTAAAATTAAAATGTGAAATGTGTTTAAAAAAAAACTGTTTGACATATCATATTTTGCCACCCATAACAAAGACGGCATAACAAACAAACAAACCATCACGCCGTTTCCCCGTAAGGGTAGGCAGAGAGGATAAAACGCCACAACACTCTATCTTTGCATACAGATCTCGCTTCCTCTACATTCATACATCTTCTCATGGACGCGCGCCGATTATTCCAACTTTTGACATGTCCATCTTTAAGTATTTGTTGGATTTGGTCATGCCATGTCTTTCTCGGTCTTCCTCTATTTCTGCATCCATCAACATTCGCATTGTAAATATTCTTAGCCCTTCTCTCGCTGTCCATTCGTTCTACATGTCCAAACCCGCGCAGAGCTCCTTTCTTGATTTTGTCGATAATGCTTGTCTCAGCCTTACATAATGTACGGATCTCAACGTTTGTGCATCTATCGTACATAGTTTTACCACACATTCGCCTGAGAGATCGCATTTCGACAGCATTCAGCCTACTTTCATCCCTGTTTTTCCAAGTCCATACTTCGCTCCCATACATCAGGGGTTGGGACCAGGACTCCGTTATGAACTGCCAATTTTGCCTCTTGTGACAAGCATTTATTTGCCAAGGTCGATTTCAGTGCACCGTTCACTCTGTTCCCGGCACTCACCCTCCTTTCAATATCTTTCTCAGTCATTCCATCCCTAGTGAACATACTTCCCAGATACACAAATTCCTTTACTTGTTTTAGTATAACTCCATACACAGTGATTTCACATTTAGTCATGCATTCATTTCTTTCAAAAACCATTACATTCGATTTATCGACATTCATCAGCAAATCGCTTCTCTTGCATACATCGTAGACCTTTGTTACCAAGAATTGCAGTTCCTCTTTGTTAATCAAAGTATTTTGAAAATTTAAATTCTTAGCCGTAGAAAAAAATAAATCATTTAAAAAATTAAAATTAAAAGTACCTATTAAAATTAAAATGTGAAATGTGTTAAAAAAAAGAATGTTTGACATATTATATTTTGCCACCCATGACAAAGACGGCATAACAAGATGTGTAAATTGTGATGATGACTATAAACTGTCAACCATTACTCCATATATATAGATGGTACGTTGAAATATGGCCGAATATAATGTGCCGGTTTTCAAGGGTTATTTAATAAAAAAATAAAAACATTATCTCATTTTACCATATTTGGAAATAGAAAAATTGATATATTATATAGTGACACAGCTAATTTTCTCTAACCCTATTAAAAGAAGACATACCACAGTATTGCAGATTGTTGATCGCATCCAAACAAATCCGGTGATATACAGGGTGTTCTTTAAACCCTGTCACATCCGAAACCACAATGATCAGTGTGAGCGAGAAGACATATTAGCACATTAAAAAAATATTGAGGACAAAGAAATCTTTTAAAAATAAAATATTTAAAAAACAAATGGTTGCTTACTTCTGCAGGGGAGAAGTGAGGGAGGGCGGTGCTGTATCAGACTCCCTCCTCCCCCACCTCGTTTCTGCCCTGCAGAAGTAAGCAACCATTTGCTTTTTTTTATTTTAAATTTTATTCGTTCGAAAAAAATATTTTAATTTGCCAATATGTCTTCTTGCTCATACTGATCATCGTGGTTTCGGATGTGACAGGGTTTAATGAACACGCTGTATAACTCGATATGCCTTTCGAAAATGCCATATCATATATAGCCGTCTTTCTACTGACATACTTGCTATACAAAAAATAAATAAAATCAAAATAAGTACTAATTTTAAATTTCAAGGAACTATTAATAGAAACTTCACCAGGTACAAAAATACTTGTTCTGACGGGTTTAAGATTTAATAATGTATTATGTAATAATGAAAATAGCTAAAATCAAAAAAAAACTAAATATATATATATTTATTCTGTATGTAAAATTTCCATACGAAGAAATATTTAAGTTTTTTTTTTACATGAGAGCGGTCGATTAGAAACCCAAAAGTACAGTGGTTGATATAAATACACATACATTCCTCTTATAAAAGATATTTGTAAAATCATACGCTCGCAATTAATTGAGTATCATTTTTAGGTTGTATTTAGTAGTTTACCAACCGAGTATAATATTCTTCCTCGTTAAGCCGAAGATATTCTTTCAAATACAGTAACCCGCGAATTGCAAAACTACACCAAATATAAATCATTTGTTTTAATTATTTGGTCAATTTAAAGTAAATTTGAGTCGGAGGTACTTCGGGAGACGACCCGACGCTAATGAGAGTGGCAAAATGAATTCTTGATTAACACTACTCGTTAATTAGAATATAATGAATTTCTTATAACGGTGCTTGTTTTAACACCTTCGGGATTCTCACGGTCCACGAGTTTATTTCACGATTTGTATTAAATGTTATTCAGAAAGGGTACTTGATTTCTTTACTTCGAATCCGCCATTTTATTTCTTGTGTGGCTGTGATGTCGCACTAGTCTACATACGATACGTAACATGATGTATCTCTCTTATTTATTCAAATGATGAAGATATATTTTTAGCAATCTTCAAATGGGCATTTCGGTACTGGATTGGAAAGTAAAATTTGTATAACTATGGTGATTTTTTTTACAAAAAATATTTATCCTTCGTACGCGAAGAATAAATGTCCGCAAATACAGTACACCGCCGCCAATATAAAAATAATTAAATCTATATAAGAGAGAGCACGAAGCTAGAACTCATAACAATGAATTTAAAGGCGCTGTTTTGTGTCTGGTGTTTGTGTGCAAGAGATTCAGTCGATTATTGACGGTGATGGGGGACGCACGCATGTAAGATGACCGGCGTATTTATGATTTTAAATAAATTTTTAGTAAAAAGGCTCAATGATATGTTAATTATCATAAATTATGAAAAATGAGTTATTAAAGAGTAAGTGTCCATGTTTTTTTAATAAATGTTTAAACTTTAGAATATTCCTTATTTTGCTTGTGATATTCCTTATGTTGCATCACCGCGTCCTAAGGTATTATTTACCACAGTATATTTGGAGTTAATTTTATGTGTATGATATGATAATGAATAAACAAAATAAAAAAGTGTATAAAGTAATAAACCGTTCATTTAAGCTAAAAAAATATAAATAAAGCGGATACGGGTAATTTGATGTACCTTTTAATATCGGTTTTTGTGAAGTTAAATAACTGAAAATATTTTCCCATTTTTGTATTCTATGGATTAGGAAGTTTAATTAACGATATTTTGATTTTGTCCATTTTTTTGTAAACATGAACTGGATTTAACGCGTTTCTTTCAATGGTGGATCGCCAAACGTATAAAAATAAATACTCTTTATTGGTTCATTTCTATAATAGAAAATCTAATTTGTAAAAAAAAAAATCGCCATTTTAATTTCGCCATGATTAACCCTTAAAATGCCTCATTTGAGCAATTCGGTAATAGTTTTTTTCGAAACCTTTTATTTAACCATATATTTCTGGATATTTCTCTTTTTATGCGGTAAATGACTTGCATATTTTTTACGCATCAGGTATTACAGATACGCTGAAAGATATCAAAATTATAAATTCCTTCATAATCTTGTTTATTTGTGGTTACCATAAAATTAACGCTTTTTACCGTTACGTTTTTATCTATTGAATTAAACATGTAATGACTAAATTACATTACACCATATTAATTAGGTACTAATGCACTTCTTAAACAGTTTAAATTATAAATATATTATTTTAGATACTCGTTAGTGCAAATCCAAACTTTGGTTATTTCATTTATTTGTAAATGCTATCAAAAACAACAAATTGTTAAAAAAAAAATATGACAAATATACATGACTATTTATTACTTTCGCACTGCTCTGCAGAGGTGAAACAATTTTTTTACTTTCGTGAATGCTAGAAATATTAAGCTGCAAAAACTGTATTTTAATAAATAAATCTTTTGATTTCAGAAACAAACGTGCCAACAACAATGCCACGAAATGGACCAAATCTATCAAAGTTTGCGTAACTCATTTTACATAAAAAATAAAAACTCTTTTTCTGGTCCTATGCCTTATCACAAGATTTTACCACAATTAGTTAAATACAAACAAAAACGAACGAACGATCATGCCGTTTCCCCGTAATCATGAGGATAAAACACCATATCATTCTGAATTTGCTTCCTCTACATTGATACAATTTTTCATGAACGCCCGCCGATTACTCCGATTTTTGACATGTATATCCACAAGTATCTATTGGATCCATCAACATTAGCATTGTAAATCTTTTTAGCCGTTCTTTCGCTGTCCATTCGCTCAACATGTCCAAACCAACGAAGGACCCGTTGCTTGATTTTGTCCAGCACCAGGACTCCGTTGGGAGCTGCTAATTGTTTAATTATTTATGATTTTTTTACCCACACTTAATGTTGCACGGGGCACTACATTGATACTACAATCACGGTGAGCAATCATGAATACAAAGTCTTTCGCTTCGTAAAGGTAAAATTATTCAAACTCCATAAATATGGAAGTGGACCAAAAAAACGTCAAAATTGACACATTTTTAATGTTCTCATTTTTAAATCCCACAAGTTGATAAATGGGTGTCTAAAAAAATATTTCATTATATCCCAAGGGCGTCGCTTTTTCCGCTCCAACGGATTCCTCCATGCACTAGTGCTTACCTATACCCAGCGTCTACCGGTGCATTTAACTATTTATTATGATTAAATTATGACGAAACAAACTTCTCTACGCCATATTACAGTTTATTGCCATTAACAAATACTCTTACAGAGAATCAGAAACAATTCGGCATGGGAAAATGTTCCCAGAAGATCTGAACCTCAAAACAATCTAATAATATTCTTGTCCTATTTTGTTTAAATAAAAAACAGTTAAGTTTATTACTATAAAATTTTAATTTGAAGCACTTACTTTGTAGATATTCGTATCATAAAATGAATATAAAACATGTTTGTTTTTAACCACTTATTTTTTTTCAAAGCTACACAAGCTTCTTTATAAAGGTTTACTTAACTGATGAACTCAAATTTAAATTTATTGCAACAGAGAAAAAAATACATTTTTGAGAAGGGAATATGGAAGTCTAGGCATTTACAGGGCTTATGACCTGTCATTGGCTGGTTCAAGTGGCCACTTTACACACTGTGAAACATTCACCATTTTTCTCATGTTTAAACATCCACATTTTCTCAACTCTTCCATATTCCCTTCTCAAAAATGGTTTCCCTCTCTGTTGCAATAAATTTAAATATGAATAACTTCCTAGGGAAGAAATCCAGCTAGTCTGCGAGCCTTTGGACATACTCAAACATTGTTATGAATTCAATTCTATTTTTATTTAGATTGATAACTAAATCAACAATATTTTGAGTTTGTCCAAATTTTTGTAGGCTTCTATATTACCTTTTCATAAATGTTCTTCATCTCTGTTGTAATATGTTAATGATAACTAAATGTTACATTATTGATACATATTATGGGGCTTAAAAATGTCTGTATCAAAATTATGATTATTTTTATCAGATGGTTTGTGTATATGGTAAAAATAAAGGGTAGAATTCATAAGTTAAGTAAACCTTGATAAATAAGCTTGTGTAGCTTTGAAACCGGTCAGTAGAAAATTAATTAAATTAAGAACCTAAAAACAAAGTTGTTTTATATATATTTTGAAGGGCTCGAACCGTCAGTAGGGTCACAGAGAGTCACATCTTGCTGGAGGGTGTGATTCTATTAAATGCTGCGAACGCCCAGTTGCATTCCACCGGTAACACTATTGACTAGTCCAACTTGTTGGCGTTCACGTCACGAACCCCGGGCAATGGGATCACACTCATAACGGTGTGATCACAGCACATAACGAGACAATGAAAGGCGAGTTTCAGGCGCCTCCGAACCAAAACCAACCAGCTAAGGGAAGGTAACCCCGACAGAAAAATCCACCAGAAAAGACAACAAGAAACAACTGGTCATCTTTATGCAAGAAACACTATGGCGAGTACATCCAAATAAGCAGTTGTCTTGGCCTCGGAGTAGCGCAGGACCGAGATGCTTTCGCTGTAGCGATCGCCAACGTCGGGGGTCCTGAAAAGGCACCGCAAGAAGAAGGAATATTTGCATTCAACCACTTACCGGCTTTTTATGACAACTAAATACGTCTCAAAACCGGTAGACATAAAGAGTCGGTAAGTGGTTCAATACAAATATTTACTAATATTAATAAAAAACAAAGTTATTTGATATTTATTTTATTTTAAGTTTATTACTATTTAAAGCATTAACTTTGTTGTCAACATTTTATTGAATTAAATTAGTAAAATAGTTTTATAGAAGCACTTACCGACTTTCTCCGTCTATCGGTTTCGAGTCATCTGCGTCTCTTCGTCAGGACGCGTACGTCTCTATCTTTCTGTTTTCCGCAGTGCTAAACTGCCTCTTTCTATCACTGTTATGTTTTTGTTACAATCGAGGTCATGAATAAAATGTTTATTCGCATGTATGAGTGTAAATACGACTTATTTTCTCACTGCTAACACTAACCTATTTGTATATAAGTTTCCTGTCCGAACGGGACACGTTTTCTATATCAAACTTAAAGCTTAACGGCACTCAATTCACCGTGACAGAAAATCGTTTAATTGTAATTCAAGTGGTTTGATCAATCGACTGTGCTAAGATCTACTTCCATCATTTTATTACTCACTAGAGCTAACCATTTGACGATTTTCTTGTTACAATTTGTAATGTTTTTATTCGGGTATTAAAATATTTACAACTAGTAATTGCTTCATCAATAAGAGAACGGATGCAGCAAACTCTGCTGACGTGAATACTGTCATCAAGCGAAGGTGATACGGTTGGCTGGGTCATATACTGCGGATACCTCCTGAGAGCCTTAACCACGCTTGCCTACTTTACAAGGCATCGGGTTCTCGACATCCCGGACGTCCGCTGCTGATCGTTCGGCGGCAGTTTATGTCAGAACTACGGGACGCAAACCTGACTTGGGAGGACGCGCAGGAAGTGGCAGCTGATTGAGATGCATGGAGGCTCTCTGTGGACACCATATGCTCCAACTAGGGAGCGAACGTGGAATGATGATGATGAATCTCTCAATTAATACATGTTTTAATAAACTAATGTTTATTTGTTTATTACGGGCTGTTTAACCCATCAGGTAATGCAGACTGAAAATATAAGTTAGAAGTTCATAAATATAAATCAGATAGCTGCTTAACTGCCGATATGTACAGAAACATAGATCTAAATTATCTGCAGAAGTCGTATTAGGTAAACAAATTGCCCGATTAATGATAAATGCTGGATTGCATTTTCACGGCTTCTAGGCGCGTAAGATGAGGATGAGATTTAGCTCTAGTATAATTATTAGGAACATACAAACTGATCTCTTTCAGTATTTGGATTATATATACTTCCAGAAATCAGCTTATAGAAAAAAAAACGTATTTTTTTTAGGACTAAGTTGATTTCATTAAATACATAGAAAACAAATAAAATGTATTTTTTATAAATGTGCAAGGGTTGCTCTGTATGAGCTGTTGGAGGGGTGGCTACGGGTCAGATTCGGCCGATCGGACTCGGGTCTCCCGGTTTACTATCAAGCTAGTAAAGCAATTACTGCCATGAAGTTATTACTCTGTAAAACGTTCCTGTGGATAAAAATGCTTCTAATTTATTATTATTATTCAGTTTTAAGAGAAAATCTTACTAAAGAGACAGAAAATTCTGAAAATGGTGAAAAAGTTTATGTAAGCCGAATTTCTTTGCACGAACAAGAGCATTTGTACCTATTGGTAATCCAAATAAACATACAATTTTTGCTGGTATAAATACGCACACTTAAATGTTTTATATTAAAACTTTATGAAAATAAAAAAAAGATTCTTTGTTTATTTATATGCCGAGATATTTCCAAAACACACTTGTCATCGCAGATTTTCAAGACTCAAAAAAAATAAATTAGTAATTTAATTAAATATTACGGTCGTTTTCAGTTGTTATTTATTTGGAAAAAACCGTGTTAGAAAAAGGAAAGTAAGTTGTAAAATGGGGTTCGAACTTTGGATTTCTGATCCGGAACATTCCACACTTGGCCTAACCTATCAATAATTATTCGTATTTTGTTACTAGTGCACTGAACTATGATGTCAAATAATATTTCAGCATTTAAAACAAAATTTAAAAAAAAAAAAAAACTGTTCTTCGTCAAAAGCAATGTTTAATTTTTGAGTTAGTATTTTATTTCTGACATTTCGGGTTAATTACCGAAACTTACTAAATTAGGTACATAATGTTTTTAATTACCGAGAATTTATTTTTAATCACTAATAATCTTTCAAACTACATTTCTCGTATTATAAAAAAAACAAATCTGCTCTTTTTGATTGCAAAAATAATTATAAATGTTATTAATACATATACTATCAAATCAATGTTTGCAGGTACAATATCATCGTAGTAATATAATCTGTAACTATTTTCACTACATCTTGTTCTTGTTATAAATTTGTACTGTACATTGTGTTGTGTACGTAATAGGTGCTATAAAGTTTATATTTTTTGTAACATTTTCTTGTATATTGATAGCTATGTAGATATATAAATAAATAAAATATTGGTAGGAATGAATAGTAATGTACTCTATGCAATTTTATTGTTATTACATTTTTACAATGACCAGTTATTACGTCGCGCTGAGAACCAAGCTGTTCCCTCTGCACTCGATCGAGTCGAGTCGAGAGACGTGTGTTCCATTTCCGCGATGGTACCCCCGGAGATAGAACGCCAAACTAACGGTTCTAGCGGTCATTGTAACAGACAATATGTCTGGATACTGACACGAAACCAATCAGATCTAATAAGATTTTTTCCCATCCACAGCCGAGTAATTACATCCACATTGGCGAAGTAGTTACGATTCGGCGATTGAATTTTGTAAGAGTAATGTTGGATGTTTTATTTGCCTAGAAATGTATTATTATATCATTTTTTTCACAACATCAATGTCTAAAAACATTTGGACGTCCTCAAAACATATTTTTCCATTTATCGACAAGTATTCATCTATTTATTTATTATTTATTTATTTATGTATTAACGGACATTGTCCATGTATACAATTTATAAGGTTTAAATATTACAATAAAAGAGTAGTTTAAAACATTTAAAGAAAAAAGAAAGAAGCATTGACAAACATAAGGGACATCGAGACAAGATCTGGACTATTTATTTAGTGCTCGTTTAAATCGTTGTAAACTTAAACCAAAAAAGTCCAGATCCTGTCTTGAGTTAACAATACGACAAAGGCGGGTCATTGGAGAATTTAGGCCATAGTTTGTTCTATGCTGATCGATGAACAGTACTTCATTGTTTCTCAATCTACGAGTCGGAATATTGAATTTTACTTGTCCCAGTAATGATGGAACATCGATTATACCATTTAGTATGCCGAACATATATATGTAGTCAATATTAGTTCTACGTTTTTGTAGACTAGAAATATTTAACATATTGTATTGCTTTTGACTTATTTTTTTAATGTACCTACCCTCAATATATTATTTAGCACTGTATAACATTTATCAGTCTGAAATAAGAGGGTGAAAGCGCTAATTTTTCAAATAAATAAGTAAAAGTATACCAAGTATTTTTAATGTATAACTTTTATTTAAATATCTGTATCGTTTATTCTACAGTTGGATTCGTTAAAAACTTCAAGTTAAAAAAATCATTAGTATGTGTTTTTATTGCATAAAAAACTAGTTTCAGATAATATGTGTCACCGAAAAAAGTCATTTCGCGAGTAACTGTGAAAATAAACATATCAAAATGGGCCGGTCGAACGATTTTTTTGTAACTGCTGATGTTGTTCTGGGAATGCGCCGATCTCCAAATATGTAGGAACAATTTCTCCGAAGTGATATTTAATAACTTCCTTTGAAGTGATGAGAAACGATTTTGTGTCCGACAAAACAGTTATTTCCTAATTGTTGTTTGATTTGACAAAACGTTAAATTCGGTCTGCGAACGCGCGTATAAAATATTTGTGTCACACGCAAAGATGTGTACTTATCATTACTTTGAAAAATGACAAATAATCGTCGGTGAAAATACAAAAAAAACTGGTTTTGCTTCGTTTTGTTTAATTTAGATTTAACAAGGGATACAGTTAATGTTAGATACGGTATATGTGATAATATTAACTATTAACCTACATAGGTTAGTGCGTTCTTATGAGAATCGCAAAGATGTACATTACGTTCCACTTTATTGACTAAGAACTCCATACATCATCGTGTGTACAGAAAATTTTGAGTTATACGCGGTTAAATTTGAATTTATTTGGTCACTGAATATCAGAGCAAATTTGTGTTTACTTGACAGGTTTGTTTGAGTTTTTTGTTATTTAATTGTGATGTTATTTTAGTACATCTTGGTTTTAAGGATTAACAGCTTCTTGCTAATTAATAAAGATAGATGTGACATACTATTTTTCATGAGCGAATCAAAACAAATACATTTGGGTCACTTTTTATTAAATGAAGTACCGATGAGTTTATTTAATGGTAAAAAAGAATTTCTTAATGTGTTTGGTTTACCTATTGGGAATACAACTGATTAAAATTTAGATACCTTGATAATAATGCTAAAATAAGGAAGTTCAGCCCTACGGGAAATCAGATAGAAAAAAATATTCTTAGGCACGGTAAAAATTAAAGCATTAAATTGAAAATTTCTTAAAAATGTATGAAATATTTTTTTTTTAATAAGCACGAACTACCTACTTTGCGTGACGCGTGACGTCACTAGTTCTTTCGAATCAATCATAGATAAGAGCGTTGTGATAGGTTTCCGGTTAACGGTAAGTCAACTGACGCATCAGCAAAACTTATCGAGGAGAGGGGAAAGAGAACTTGAGACGTCACACGCAAAGTCATTTTATAAAAATAAATTTTAAAATAATAAAATAATAGCTTGGTTTTATAGTCTATTTAGGACCACTGATCTTCCTCGTTGAATAAAGGTTATCCATTTCAAGAAATAACGGATTTTTTAAATACTTATTTGTTAGTTTCATATAGATACTATAACGAATGAACTGTAGATATACAAAGTTAAAAAAATGTTATTATTAATCCAATGTATTATGTACTGTTCATTATACGTTAACTAGAATAAATAAAATAAAATGAAATGTTGAATTGAATGGTAGACCTATTGTATGGTAGATCTATTGTATGGTAGACAAACGCCTTAACCACTATACCACGAGACGGATATAAATATTATAATAATAAAAATACTTTATAGTTTTATTCCACTTTTATTTAATTTTATAATTTTTTTACCAGTGACCGGGTTTCGTCGTGACCGACATCGTCAGACTGGATATATATATATTTTAAAAATTTGTTAGCGATACATTTAATATTTGTGCATTAAATAAAACAAATACGAATCACAACATGCTTTTTAAAGTAGGAACCTACGACATTAACTTCACATAGATAAGTATTATATCACATCTCGTTGAACTATTAACTTTTTTATTAATGTGCATTTCAATACCTCTTTCAAAATATTTTAAATTGAAAATTATTTTTGAATAAAAAACCGGATGCGTTAATGACCTCAGGTCAAAGGCCGCCATTTTAGCAGCATTTAAACGAATTAGCGTCTAGACTAGAAAAAAACAAGGGTACATTTCATTGAATGCAACTTGATATTGGCGTAAATCGGTTAGGGTCCGTGTATAACATATTTATTTGACGAATGCGAAATATGTTTTTAAAATTGAAAGGGAGTGTTGGAAACAGCCGCGGCTCGCCCAAAAGAGCGGTAACTTTTGGTAATTCGACCCCAAAAATATTTGACTCGAACCGTATGTGTAGGTACCGAAATTTACCCGGCTAAATTTTTTCATGAACAATGGCGCCTAACGCTAATGAACACGTGTTATTTTTTTTCAAATTTTCGCGGCATTCGTGTTTGAAGACTTTGGAACAATGTTTGACATATTTCTGCACGCTAATGTAAACTGCGCTTAATTTCTTCAATGCTCTCTTCTTTAATTCTTTGTCAAAAGACACTGAGGTCTAATTAAATAGAGATGATGCTTCATAAAACGATAGGTTCAAATTATGTTCTAAGAATGAGCGTTGTCACGTCATGCCGCATCAATATTGCCGTGAAAAACGCATAGTAGAGTAAATAGGCTGTCTATGCCAGTTTACTGTGAATTCAAAGCTGCATGTCCCTCCTTTCTACGCTGTTTCACATTTGCTGACCGCTGCGCATATAACACTATTTCCTACCAAATAAAACGAAAATTCCGAAGCCTCTGTTGAGTGCATTGAGATATAATATATACATATGACACTCCATACAAATCCGAGCTAAAAAGTCGTTCCTTAAGGAAAGAGAATGGCCACCGGGGGATGAGAGTGTCATCACGTCATATCATTTTGACTTTGGCAAGCAAAACACGTAGTACAGTAAAAAGTACCGACTATTTATTTCTCTCTACTGTGAGTTTTATTCAGTATGTCGCTCCCTTCCGCATACACGTAACATTTGTTTATCGTTTTACTACATATACGGAAAAAATGCACTTGTGGACGAAAGAGAAGGGTAACTGGCAAAATCATTAGGGCATTTAGTACTGGTAACATATTAATGAAACGTTTTTTTAACATTAAAATAGCTATTTTAAACAAATATTGATTAAGATAAAAACATTAATTACCGGTGAATGGTTAAATCTTTGATTTTTTTATATTTTCCAAAACGATTTGTTTAGTGTCTAAGCGGAAACGTAGGCATTGTAGTGATTGCGAGGAGACCCAAATTTTCAAAAAGATTTCAATAAAAAAAGGTTGTAACTAAAATATTTAATTAACTATTTTTTTTTAAGTATTACCAAAGGCATAATTTTACGTAGAAATAAAGAAAAATGTTACAATTTTTTTGTGATTCAAAATGCTTGTATTTCTTTTCAAAAACAAAAAAATAAGATTTTGGTTCCCCTGTTTATCTTTAAATAATTTGTAAATTTTTCAGTTCATTACTAGTTTTTATATGAGTATCGTGGCCTTAAAGTTTAGTTTAAATTTGAAATGGCGTAATCTTCCGGTCGAAAAGTAATTATATTTTAGTTATGTAAAACTTTCAAGTAGATTTTACATTTATTTTTATTTTTTTCTAATTTATGTACCTATGTATTTTTTATTATTGCGCTGTTTTAAAAAAAAAATCATTTTAAAATGGCAAAATCGTATGATTTCCTCATTTTTCATGCGTTTTACCGGACCACAGCCAAAATATACACAAAATCATTATGTTATTACTATAATTATTATTTTATATAGCACCATTATAGTAGAATGCCTTTAGAGCACTATACTACGAGTGGATAACCGTAGTATAGTTTTGTAAAGTTGATTACCTACATTTTGACTAATTTATTATGTCTAACCTCAAATTTACAGCTCCAAATATAGACAGATTTTAATTGCCGAAATTAAAGCATCGACTTGTCGAAAAGGTGTTATAAAAAGATGTAAGAATGTGTTTTTTGTTACCAAATGAGTTTATCTTCAGTAGATGTATAGGCTCATAAACTGATGTGAATATTTAGGTCGAAGATTATTATTTAAACATCCGTTATATAGTACATAGAAAGGCAGAAAGATGAATGTAAAATGAGTATATGAAAATTACATCTCACAATTATTACTACGCCATAAATACCAATCAAGGTCGAACCGCTTAATGGAACGGTAAATGCCTAGAAATAATTAGAATTCTTCGAATATAAAGTTTGACGAATGAGGAACTTCAGCCCTACGGGAAATCGGATATAAAAAATGTATTCTTGGGCGAGGTAAAAATTGGAGCATCAATTGTTCGGCGAAGTTTTTTGAAAATGCATGAAAAAAATAATAAAAAATATTTTAATGAAAACGCACTACTTTGCATGATGCCACTGGTTCTTCCGAATCAACCAACGATTAGAGAGTTGTGATTGATTTCCGGTTTACGGTAGGTCAACTGACGAATCAGCAGAACTCATCGAGAAGAAGCGGAAGAGAACTTGATTTGTCACACGCGAAGTAATTTAAAAAATAAACAACTTTGAAAAATCATAACGCCGATAACACGATACGCAATTTTGTTTAATTGTCAAATAAATCATTTTAAAAAACGACTGAACTTCCTCATTGTTTGAATATTAAATGTAGAGCTCACGAAAACTATTATTTATTTTATACCAAGATGTTTTGGAATTGTTAAAAAACTAAATAAATAATGAAAAATATTTTTCACCCTCCACCTTCGGCAAAAAAATACGCGAGCGCTACGCGCATGTCGAGCAAATCGCTATTGTAATAAGGTCCTGTCCGTGTGCGTTCACACGAGGACGTCTCCGTGACAATGTCTCGGAACAATGTTTTTTCGTACAAATTGCTGTATACTCGTGGACAGTGGTCGAGTCCGGAGGCAAAACAATAATGTATAGTTCACGTGATAACGGCCTTTAATTATGCGCCAAAAACCTGTTTTTAAGATGCTTAGATTTTAATCAATTAGATACAAACAAAATTATATACACCCCAATAAATTCAAATTTATATAAACAACGGTCATTATAGTATGGCGTATGTATATCAAAGCGGTATCACATTACGGTTAAGTATTATAATTTGCAACAATTTGCATAATCCTAATCTGTAAGAGACATAGCGAAATGGAGTGATTACAATTTAAATAGGTAATTCGAGTAATATACCTTAATACAAAACAAGTCATAGCGCGTCTTATAATAAATTACATAGCCTATTTTTAATAAAAACTGGTTTATTAATTAAATCTTGAATAACGCACTTTGTCTAAGAAGCCTGATTTGTATTTTTAGATTTCAGGTTATAGATCTTATTAAAGTTCGATATGTTAATGAATGAAATTGGTTAAGAATTAAAATTCAACAAATATCACTGTACTTTTTATCACGAAAAACACCTGATTTTAAATTCTTTCCAGGTGAATTTATCTGCCGATTTTTGAAGGAATCGAGATTACCAATAGGTTCAAATATTGGTGATTGAACTTTTAATGATGAAATAAATTTAAATTTACTGAAGCATGAAAATACTCGTAAATTTTTTTTTTGATTTTAAAGGAAATAAAAAAAGGGGGGGAACTGAATTAACTAGCGATAAATAATTCAGCAGAAAAAGTATGTATTTCATATAAACAGTGTCAAATCAATTCTAGACACATTTATATAAGAGAATGAAAACGTGCTATTTTAATTTCTTTATTTTTATTTGAATTGTCAAATATCTCCTTGTTTGTTTTTTTTTATATTTGTACATATTTTTTCTTTTGTGTATTGTTATTTTATTTTTTTTTATATTACTCTTAGTATCTACATAAATGTTTCAATTTTAATTTTTAAATAAAATATTTTCTGATTTATATTTATGATTAAATTTTTATTATTATCCGTATGTTCACTAAATCATATTTATATTTATATTTCATTTCTTAATTATTAATGGTATGTTCTCTAATTTATATTTGTTTTTCATTTTATGTTGTTATTATTATTCTTTGAATTGTTTAAGCGAAATTCAATGATAAAAACACTTGTAAAAAAGAAGATTCTGCGTAATACTGAAATTTTCTAGCTAGTCGGGTCCAGAAACAAAGAACCTCTGTACATTTTAAAACTGCGAAGTAAATTAATACTGAACCTGTTAAAGTTTAATTTTTATGCAATAAATACCCTTAATCTGTTTTTTTGTTTCAGTTTCTATAAGAGATTAAGCATGATCATAACAGCCTTGTCGTTTATCAAGTTGAGATTAAATATTTTTTGCAAATGTATAAGCGGATGTTTTCAAATTATAAAAATAGACCATAAAGTTTAACAGTAAGATTTTTATAAGACGCATCTGTCGGATAACGATTAAATTGTTAATCTGACATTGGTTGGAATGTGTGGTTATAAAACTCAACTTAGCTTTTCTCAACTACACCTGTCGTCTCATTGTCTAATACCTCTTGAACAGAAAAGAACGAGATGACCAGAAGTCTGCAGCACCAAGCAGATAACTCAATACTTAATACCGTTGGTTCAGAACTTAACTCTGGTGTATTTGACCATACATCGGTGAACGAGTTCATTTCAATATGGCTTCCCGTAACTGAGCAATATACTGTCGTAATAAACTAATAAATTTATTTAAAACTGTTAACCACCTGTTTTATTGGGCGAATTCTTAACTTGGACTGCTTTTAACAAGGCCAAAAGGACATATTACCTATTTCAAACTTGCCTAGGTTCAATATGGTTGATAAATTCAGTAATATAAACAAAGTCACAAACAAAACTTATTTGATCATTCTTCTTCTGCAAATCTAAAGTCATACGTTTGTCACGATTTACAAACGTGATTTAGAAAGGTTTGTTTTTAATTAACTCAAAAATGTTAAAACTAAGGTTTAACAAACCATTGCTGATGGATAAAAATTGATTATAATATGTACATTAATGTAATTCACAATTTGTGACGATAACAATATGCGACTGAAGTTAAAAACAAAGATTTTATTTAAAATTGTGCTCGATAAATACCTCCGTTAAGATACTCGTGAAAAACAAGGATATAAATACCCCGAATCTCCGAGAACGGTCTGGAATCTATCAGATAAATAATATTTTATAAATGTTTTGTTACACTTTTTTATGTTATCCAATCGGATGACTCGGTGAAAATCGATTATAAATATGATAAAGAGTACAGACGTGGTGCCCAGAGCGGTGTTGCCTTTTGCAGCCGTGTCCAAAGGAAGAGCAGTTACGTTGGAAGATCGAATTTCTGATTGACAGCGGCGGAAAGTCAGCGAAAATGGCGGTCAAGCACCCGCCTCTCCCGCCAAAAGTATTTCTTAATTAATCTTCAATTTTTTCCCAGCGAAAAAAGTGTTGCCAGACCGGCCATAGAATCGGAGCAAAAAACTAATGGGATTGACATACAGCTACACAGCAATTTTCTCGCTCTTTGTAGACGACAAATTAAGTTTCGTTACGTTTTAGCGTGACAATGGGATGCTATGCCATTGTGCGTATTGGAGGCTTACAACTACTAGGAGCTGGTGCCCGCGCAGATTACAGTAAGCACTATTTCCTCATACTTTAACCCCTATGATTCCTCGCGTCACTATAGCAGTGCAAAAAGCCTTGCATCATGATACTCCAAAAGTATCACAGCTGATTCAAATTAAAAGTTTGAATGTTACTATAAATCTGAACAGAATAACTGTTTCATTTTTGAACAATGTCATCTTATTTCTGGTATTTGTTTCCAAATGTTAAATCAAAAGCGTTCGGTTTTTTATGCGGATTAGAGAATAAAGAGAAAATTTGGCGATTAGATTTAATAACATAAGTCAAAAGTATTATATTGGCGTTTTTGCAGATAATAAAATGAAACATTTTTATCAAATCTAGTAAAACAAAGGGGCAATTTTTACGATCATCGCAATACTTCAAAAGTTAATTGTCCATTTTTTTGTAGATAAGGTTATAAACCATGTTAATGCCTAGACTTCCATATTCCCTTCTATAAAATGTTTACCATTTCTGTTGTAATACGTTTATCTAAAAATTTCTTGATGGTATTTGCATTAGGTTTTTTGTGTCTTAATATTCAGTTTGTTAGTGAATTAGTACCTACTGTATTTACATATCTTAATATTATTTTGCTAAAGACCACAGCACTTCTAAAATATTATCAAAAAGCAAATGAGATGAAACATTAATCAGCAGTCTATAGCGAAATAAATATGTATAATATCTATTTTAAAGTCGATCAATATTTACGAGTACAATACTTCTTAACATTTTTGTAGTTCTTATTTATCTAACTATTTATTAATTCATATTTAATGCAATTAATTAAATATTAATATTAAAGGCCGCAGTTATGCAGAAAGCAGCCAGTCTACAATTTTGAAAAAATGAGATAAGGATATTATCGGGTGCAGTAAAGTCAATTTTTTGTTCTTCTAAAAACAGCCAGGCCGCTTTGAAACACAAAACTTAAATCATCACCTTTTAAAAATAGTATTGATCTCAAAAACTGCATTTCTCAATTTTCAAAAAACAACCACAGCTCTAGAAAAATCTTACGCTTCTTCGAAACTATTACTTAAACTGGTCAAATTCATAGTTAGATCCTTGTTTTAAATATTAAAAAACTCATGTATTAATTGTTTATGTCAAAGTCAAAAAAATACCAACTATTGTGTAGATTTGTTAAGTCACTGTTTTCACAAACGTGCTTTTGTCTATTTCGCTTTTCTATAACTAGCTGCTTTCTGCATAACTACATTCAATTTTATTGGGTAGATAAATACTGTTTTGTTTGAAAATTCGTTCAATACGACCGTAACATCGATCATTTAACTAGGATCTTCTTGTGAGTCGATGCAAGTACATGGGATTGGGCCGTTTTGAGTGTCAGCTCATCTCATATTGAAAATCATCCACTAAAGTTCATTTCTCGTTGATGAAAAAAAGTTTTTTTGTAGAAACGTTGATGCTTTTTTTCTATCTGAGGGTCCTTTGAAAATAGGTCATATCATGGGACACACGAGCACATGTTTTATTTGAGTGCTGCGCACTCAAGCAAAAATATAAAAAATAATTGGATTTTGTGATTTTTACCCTCCTTGAAAAAACTCGTAATTTGAGAGTTTCTTCAACACAAAAGTAAAAGAAAAATTCGAAATAAATATTGAGGTTTGCAAAAAAATATGTTCATTCCCAAAACAATTGTCAATACACCGAGTCAGTTTTTGCTTAGTAAAAGTTGAATGGATATTTGTTGAAATTTATTTAGTTCCAGGTTCATTGCGTCAATATAAGCTCAAGTTTGTTAATAAATTATTAGCTTCTTCAAACAAGTGTTTGAAACACTTGTAATACGGAAATTATAATGTATAAATATTAAATGGGCTTATAAAATTAAAATTAATTATTTATTACTATTGATAAAGAGGTACAATAATATTTAGAATGCTTTCAAGAAATCCTCAGAATAAAATTCTTGGCATATCTGATTTTAAATAGATTAATCATATTTTATTTGTTAAATGCAAATAATGAACACTTACCCACAAATTTCTTGAATCCGATAATTACGCTTATGCTAAACAACAGGATATGTTTTGGTTGCCTACCTGAAAAAAAATTATCATAAGTATCTTGTGAGCAGATTTAGAAGTAGTTTATGTAAACAGAATTAAAATATTTCTCGAGAAGTTGTTATAAGTTTGAGTTGTGTACGAGAAGAATTCAAAGATATAATCAAGGTCGTTGTTAAATTTCTTGTTAGCACTGCGTAAAAAACTTCGATGGATGTGTAAAATCTGATCAGACGATTCGTGACGATGAGTCGTCCGAGATCTTCTTCTTCGACAGATAGATTATAATCGATAAAAAATATTGATTAAGTTTATCTTATAAAAAATGTTCTTCGCCAAATATTACTTTGTAGATTTTTTTTCATGCGCACGAGAAATACAACAAAACACCTAGCCTAATTCATTAGTTATTTTAAACATGTTTTACTATTCGGATCCATCTTTGATCCCATTATACGCTACAGTAATAAGTTTCTTGGATAATTTCAGTCGATGCGTGGTTACAAATCAATCTTGTTTCTATCCTTAGCTACAGTTAACTTCCTTATAAGGGATCTCCGTTAGATATAAAGAAAAACTAAATTACGAACGAAGTATCATTTGCAATAATTGCTGTTGAGCTCATGATACAAAAGAAAAAAGGTGCAATTTGTCTTCGGAACATGCAGCCTTGAGGAACGAACTGTGAGAGCAAGGATAAAGAATGGATGTTTTTGTTACTCTCCCACTGAAACGGAAGAAGATCACCATTAGGAAATCAGCAAACCAGTTACTCCAAGTTCAGGGAACCCTTTGAACTCTGAATTAATAGTTCATTATGCATTCAGCTCATATCGTTAGCCGCGTTCCGGTCCTCGCTTCGACTCCTACTTTTACTTCCACAGATTTCAAGAGGGAAAAGCAGAAGAATTCCAACAATAACAACATTACAGCGGCGCCAGCGTAGCGTAAATAATTATTATCGTAACACCCATTGCGGATTGCGCATGCGTGGGAAGTTCGGTGTTACATCACCTGACAAGTTCACGGTAAGATGGCGAAATGAGATGGGACGAGTAACAAGTCATAATATAATTAAACCACGTTAGTGAAGTCATTACTTTTAATTGTTCAGTAAACTCGCGTTTTGGTAAAGATTATGCTGATCGGCTACTGTCAATAACCCACGTAGAGCGAGTATAATAATCGTACACTAAGCTTACAGAATGATTCATAAATTATTTGCGAAAACTTATCTAACCGAACACATTCATCAAAGGTCTGATCTCCTTCGGTAAAAGTATCTCCAGTCAAAAGTCTCATCAATATATAAATGGGGTTTTGAATATAATTTTCATAGGGTTTTAAATTTTAAGGGAAACTCAAATTAGTAATTACAAACATTAAAATTGTGATTGTAAAATTGAGATTTTGAGTTTGGAGGTACAAAACATGTGTGCAATTTGATAAAGGTCACTTACTCTATCAATTACTACTGTATAATATATGTGTATATCCTAATTTACGCATAAATACAGAATTTACTTTGATAGACGGTATTTTGTGGGATAAATGTATGGGTTTGTATTAATTATACCGTGAATAAGCAAGTTCATTCATACTTTCTATGCGTTGGCGTATATCAAGAATACATCTGGTTGAATCACATGGCAGAAATTCCTTTTACGCTTTACGAAGATTAATGTTGAAATAACGAAAGGTGTGTGGTATAAAACACCCTAAGGCCAATAAACAATCTTCTCTCGTGTCCACCATCAGAATAACCTACTTCGTCACTGTTACTAGCATGCGCAAAATTGCTTGAGACCAACAACCTTTACGGTCATTGTATATCCTTTGTCTTGTTCCGGATTTTGTTTCCTCTCTCATTGAAACTCTCAACAGGAAGGATCTTATAAATTAAAATTTCAACATGCGATCTAGCTCATCTGACCGTGAAGCCTAAAATGGGTACCGGGGGAATTCATTCGAGATTCGTGATGATTCTTCTGAATCAATACCAATTTGAACTTTTGTCCGATGATTGATCCTAAACTTGAACATCATTGACCCTAGGGCTCGTAAGCTCTAACGACGTACTATTTACATTTTTTTATGATCACGACCAGAGTACTTATTTATTTTGTTGGATGGTTGTGGTTTGAGATTATGATAATTTGAGTGCTAAATAAATCGATACGTAATAACTACTTGTATGTGTTAACACGAGATTAAAAAAATATTATTTTTAGAGCTCAGCCCAAAATTGTTTTATAATTTTGAAACATTATTTCAGTAATCATTTTGAGCAATACCGAATTGGGAAAAAGACGTTCGACTGTTGCTAAAATCCCTAATCATCAAAAATGAACTAAATCCAATAAAAACTTAGCTTCTTCATGAGTTTTCATATTCATTATTTTTTTGTAATGTTTCGTGCATTCAAATTAGCTAAATAAGCTAATGAACACTTACACTTCATTTTTAAAAGATGAAATCCTTTTTAGCGATCTTCGTAAAGTCACTTAAAACAATAATCTTTTGCAATACTTAAAATAATTTGATCAGGAGCTCGAACATGGAATGATTTCACTTTCTTTCGGTAGATGGCAGCTCTTTATTACCATACAATCGAAATACTCGGTGTATGGAATGATCGGCTGCTACACGCACAAAGCCGCCAGTAAACTAGACGTGTGGACAGGAGACATTGTCTTGTCACTTCTATTGCGACAAACCCATAAACTTTATAGCTGACATCAAAACAGACATCTAATACTTCCGTAGATAGAACCTTGTTGAAATTGGATAAATCATTTGTTTATTTGCGTTTCCGTTCTATTGAAGATCCATTTCAATGACTTGCGACACTAATTTATACGATCCATTGCGAAAGATTTTATTATACTTATGTATTCGGCTTTCTTATGATAGTTTTATTGACACATAAAATGTGTCAGTATCAATATTTATATATCAATATAGTCTTAATGGAATTGTAACAACAATTTTTAACATACTAATACCTAATATATCGGAAGAGACCTAGAGGAGGTAGTAGAATTTCTTCAAGTTTTCTATATTATGTCAACTCATTAATTCATTAAATTCAATAATTTATTGTATTTTTATTTGTTTTTATTATAAAAAGGAAATATTTGCGTTCTTATTATTCACCCAAATCTTTCGATTTTGGGGCCACTTTCAACGAGTTGTAAATAACTCACTATTAGAAAATGGAAATCAAGTTGGGGTAGAGTGGGTTTCGAACCTCGGACCTCTGATCCGTGAGTCTGCAACACTAGCCACGGGACCACAACCCGATCTTAATTGCTTCCTTCTTTATTTCGTTTTTTTATATTTTGTTTTATTGTTGAGTATCGTATAAACTTTCGTTACTTTATTGATCCTTTAATTTGAAATTCATAGTTTATAATATCTTAATTATTATTGAAATTATTTGTCTCATTTTTTCTTAATTTTAATATTATGCTGTTATTATTTTATATTTGACTACGTATGTAACTATGTATAATTTATTTTATAATATTTTGATAAATTTATTGTTTTCTTCTACCAATTTGAATTTGCTATTTTGTTTTCTAGATTTATGTTGGTGACGATGAATAAATAAATTTTATTTTTATTTATTTAATTTTTTGGGTTCATTATTCTCAACATTCATATTGTACCTATAATATACAATTATTTATATTAATTTACTCCATTTTCCCTGTGTTAATTATTCAAGCTTAACACGTGCACAGCCCAAAAAACCATAAAAGTAAGTGAACAAGTAAACTGTAAATTAATTCAAAATCATTGTTCTGAATCTCTAAAAAAATATGTTAACAATAACTTTAATCTAATTTTTGTCTTCAAAAATTTGGACAAACTCAAAACATTGTTGATAAATCCACCTGATGCAAGAGGAATAATAAAAATTAAAAAATATGTTTAGGCGTTGCCTAGTATGCAGGTAAATTAATTCAATCATATAAATCTCAAGGTTTTCAGCTCTTTAGCTTCACAAACATCAACAGATTAAAGAATTGAAGGAATAGAGATGTTCGAAAATAGGCAGAATGGTGAATGTTACAGTGAGTAAAGTGGCCACTTAACCTAGCCAATGACAGGTCATAAGCCCTGACTCCTATATTCCCTTCTTTAAGGTGTTCTCCATATCTTTTGTAATATGTTAATATAATTATATCGATTAATATTATCATAAACGCATATGTATTTATGGTAAACATAGACCAATTAGTGTTTGGAAACAAGCTTCAGATATATAAAACTACGTTTAATTATTGATGTTGATATGCCTTTATTTTATCCTAAATATCATTTATGCATTTCTGAATTTTTTAGATACTAAGTCAAATTAAAATCAACTTTGAATTTCGCAGTGTTTTTTGTAAATTATCTTAATCTTATCGAGGATCGTTGGTTCGGAGATACACATATCTAATTGTTTTAAAGTTTTTTAATTACTAACCATTGAAATTTATTAGCCATGTCTAGTAGAATTTATAAATCCGTTTCGTATTATGTATACAATAGACTCGGTGTGTACCGTTAGTTCGCAAGGTATTTTGAGAGGTATGTACCTACAAGTAGATTACCTGTTCAAAGGTAGGTAATAAAATACAGTTTATTCCTAAGGATATATAAATTATTCCTCTTTTGTGGTGAATAATTTAGATCTCAGCATACGTAAAACGGATTGGAGATAAAACAATATTCAAGATTTCTTAATGTAATGAAATATTTGTATATAACCACCAACCGACTTTTCTATGTCTACCAGTTTCGAGACGTACCCGTTTCTTAATCACGACACCATTTAAACCAACATGCAAAACCCACAGTACACCTTCACCATAGTAGTTGCACAAAAATATAAAACCAGTACGACATGCATTTTAATAAGCAACCCTCACATGCACTGGTTATGAAAATATTTTATGTTTTGGGAAAAATAGTTTAAACAAATATAAAAATAGAGTTTAAAAAAATGATGAAGGTGTTTAGTGCATCTGACTTTTTTAGAGTTGATTAAGTGAATCTTTTCTGAAATGACGATTTTTCATCGAACTTAAATTTCGCGTAAAATAAAATTATCAATAAAAAATAATTCGGTGTTCCCGCAAGTAACTGTTCTTATTCACGAAACGTGATTCAATATAATATTTCAATATTAACATTCAGACCATTTATTTGCCATATCACTTGTTTCTTTGCAAAACAAACTTGGCATTTGGGATGTTATGGCATTCCGAACACGTTTTCGTGCATTGTTCATGTTTCTCACTCAAATTTCGCGAATATGTTCCTAGAATGTTTGAGTCTGCATCCTAAATAAACATTGGCCCTCACAAAATATAAGGGATTATTTTGTTATTCCCTAAATAAAAATTAGGTTAAATATTTTACGAGTACTAAAAAATACTGCCAGGTTGACATCGGTCAAATTTCTATGTTTATCAATATTTTTTTCGTCAATATACGAGTCTCTTTTTAAAATGACAACCTCATCAACCGTGACTTGAATCAAATTTAGCTGTACTGCTTTCATTGCCCATTTTACGGTGAGGTTGGCCAATTGAATAAAAAGGCTTGTCAGATATTGTTATTCTCCTTCATGACCATATTACAAATAAACGAATAGTTGCAAAAAGTATGTTTAGTTGTATTTAATTCAGTTACAAAAATCCATTTCCATTATAATTTATATATTTATGTTATTATTATCATAACTTTGAAAAAAATACTTAACTCCGACGCCCTTTACGCAAGTCCCCAAAATATTAATTCCAGAATCATGCAATTAACTCTGTATGTCTCAATATTATTAAATACCCCAATTTAATCATGTCACAGTGAAAGGATTGTTAGTACTATATTTGACAATTATAGTAACACCAAGGGTTAGAAAGGCAATACACATCCCTTTGATGGGAAAGGACAGAAGAAAAAAACAATCATATTAAATATATTATATATTTATACAAACTGTATTGTCCCATTTGTATCAACCGCCTTTGGTAAAAAGCAATACAGTGCAATTGCTCCAAAAATATCTAATGATTTATTGCCAAATATAAAAGACTCAAAATGTAAAACAAGTTTTAAAATAAAAATAACTGCACATATAAATAGTGTAGCGAGAGATTTTTTCGAAAAATATATGTAAATAAAAAAACGTAGGTACTTTATATAATTGGAACACATAATATTTTATTTTTATGTATTTCATTGCTTTATATTTGTTTTATTAAACATTATACTATATAATTTAAGTTTAAGTAACATGTATTCCTGGCACATATATGTACTTTATATTTGTATAATAACGATATTTAATTTCTTACATTTGATTAGCTAGGCATTTATAATTTAGTGGTTTTGGTTTTTCTTTATTATGTTATTGTTTTATTAGTATAGGACTAATAATGCTCTAAAGATAGAAACTCTCCATCTTAGAACAGGCTGTGTGCCATATTAGATGGAGACTATCATAAACAGAGAACATTCCATTTTCATTTTACATTAATTGATTTTATATAGATTCCCTGTTATTAAGTATGTTTATTATTTTTTTGCAATAAATTTATAAATAAATAATTATAATAAATATTTCACCATTGTGATCTCTCCGTGAACCGAACACTAAACCACCTTTCTCAACGAATGTCAATAGTAAGTACTCTCACTATAAAATTGCTATTAAGACATGGCTAATGGAGGTGAGTTGCTCACGAATTAATAAATATATCAATATGTGTTTAGGGCATGTTTCAAAATAATGTGATTTCTTTTTTCTTTCCATGTATTCTTATACTTATTATTTCCGCTTTATATATTTTGTAGTTTCGTTTTATTTTTTAATATCATTTTAACCGTTATCTAAGTGCATTATTGATGACTTTAAATTATTCTCTATTTTTTATTTTTTTATTATTTACATACATTTTAGTTATTTTTAAAACATTTTTAAACTTTTTCGTTTTTTACAGGACTCACCAAGCCAATGAAATATGGCTTGTCGGTAAAGATCCTTTACAATTTATAATATGATAGTCCTAGATAGCTTTATAATAATATTTACTACTAACTTAAATATAAGTATATTTGCATACCATTTTAAAATTATTTTGTTTTTTTACCACATTCTTTTAATTTTATTATTATGATTTTTTACAATGGTTTATGTTCGTAACTTCATATGTTTGATTTATGAGTATATTTTATTAATTAAGTTTTTAATACTATTTCATATATTTGGATTATTATTTTAATTTTATTGTTTTTTTTTTTAATATTGTATCATTTCATGTAATTATTATTGAAAGTGTTAAGTGTAATTTTTTGTATTAAGATAATTCTTTTTTAATTTTTATATTGTATCATATATAATTATTATTTTTTTGGCTTTAAATTTTGTTGTTGATTATTATGGTTTAACAAGGGTACAATCTAAAAATCCATAACACGTTCGTTAACATACAAACAAATTTAATTTGAAATGAATATATGAATTAATGAAAAATGTTTCTCGGGGGGAATATTATCTTTAATTTAAAAAAAATATACGCAGAAATTGTGAAATAACATATAAATAAAAAACATCGCTAAGGCCAACAATTAAACTTAATATTTTTTATCAAACTATTGTTAGCATAAATAATTAAAAATAAATAGAGTATAATGTAAACACGACGTCGAAACGCAGTGAAGGCGAAACAAAAGCTGAATCCGTCTGCTCTTTTTAACATAAACAGGAATCACAGATGATTTGGAATGATGAAAAACTAAACGATTTCAGATTCCCGTGAAATTCGTAGACTCCGCCATAAAATTCGGACATAACAAAAAAATGGACGGTGAGTCAACGCCTGTGTTGAAAAGTAGCGTAGAAATAAAAGTCAACAATAAAATCATCCGACAGAATACCATTGACATCACTCGAACTCCTGTCATAAAAACGTTAATCTGTCGGTAACGTCCCATCATCTTCGCATTTTTTTACACCTGTAGATTTGAACAAGGTCGATGACGCAATACCTGAAAAGCTATTAGATGGATCGGTACACGGCTTTTCAATATTGTTTTATAAGACACTGATATGATTGAGCGGTATCTGATAAACATTTGCAGAACAATTCAATTCGATTCCTTTGTCCGCGAATTCGAGATGTATCAATTTAATCAACGCAGCGTAGGGCAATAATCAAATTCTTTGATATCGTTTACACTGTGAGATGAGTATAAAATTTAGAGTAAAAAATGGTTGCACCGCTTTTTATATTTTAGCACAAAAGACGCGTCGCATTGTTTAAAAAAATCCTATTGAATGATTTTTTCAAAAAATGTAGATTTTCTATTAAGTAATAGAGTAGAATAGTCGTAAAAGTTAAATAATAAATACGATTTTCTTCGTTTGATTAAAAATTCAAAATTGAAACGGAAAATCAATTTAATTTAAAAAATTACAAAGTGAAATACATTCAGGATTAAATTAATATAAATTTGAGGACTTTTTGCACCTAAAAACGCTAGGTTAAAATAGTTAAACAATTGTTGCGATTTCGCAGAAATGGGCGAACTGAGATGTTGCTCTTACATTTTTAATATTACCCTTTTAGTCTAATTAGATAAAAACGCAACAATTATAGAAATCAACTCAATTTTTTAAAATTAATTTTCTATTGTGCAACTGGCCATCAATTCGTAAAAATGTTTTTTTTTAGAAACGATTTTTTAAAAATACACTTTTCAACAGAGAAAAATTAAATATTGTTCAGTTTAATTGACACCGGTGTAGAAAAGTATCTCAAGTATAGAACAGAATAAAAAAAACGTTTTAAAAATGTTATCGAATGTATTGTAATTCATATCAATTATGCTAAAAAACTGATCAGGAGATTTATTCTAGTTTCATGGAGCTTTACCACCACCCGAAGAGAAAATAATTAAGTAATAGTATCTAAGTAAAAAAAAATATCCTGAAAGTTCAATGACATAAATCTGTTACTGCTTCCTGTGCAAAAGTACTAGCTGAATTACATTGTTTTTGTTTAATTTTCACTTTTTTTATATTTTCATTACACGTGTAATAACCAAATTAAATCAGTGTTTAAAATATTACAACTACATAAAACAAACTTAACATTTAAACATATCGTTGATTGAACATCAAATTTGTAATTTATGCGCTTAAACAATTTTCATTCGATATTACCGAAGACTATTATTTTCAATTAACATTTTGGAACAATTTGCGAGCGTGCACTGTTATTTTTTTATGAAAAAGTAATCAATCGAAATAAATGTATCGAGTCTCTGAGGCTGCCTAGGGTGTAGTCGCTGGCGGCCCGCGTGACCTAATGTCAGACCCCTGTTGACCTGGGGATGCTGGTTGCTAGGAGACATTTGCCGGTTACCGGTTGCCATCCGCTGCCAGGAGGATGCTCTTCCCAAGGCCTTCCAGCGCACGACTACCAAACATGGCGGAGTGGAAGCATCTAGATACTTAGACGGTTCACGACCAAAGTTGTATCAGTAGAATTGTCACGCATTATGACAAAGAGATTCATAATTCTTTATAAAACCGATCGCTTAAATGTTATTAAATTACTTGTGATTCGATTAATTTGACTACTGTAAAAGTTGTCGAAAAGGGCGTTTTGATAAATATCTTAAAACAAAAGAACGCCTTCGATGTTTGAAAAACTTGTTTATTTATAATAATTAATAACTCAATCTTCACTGTGTAATACGTAAAACGTGTGCCTCACGCACTTTATGAATTTCTGGTTCAATTTGAGATTTATCGTTGAATCATGTTATATTTCTCAAGTCTGTATTTCAGCATTGCATTAGAGGATTTTGGTATATTGTTGTGGATACCAAATAATTCAGAGAAATAACCAGATGCAGAGGCACGGTCTGGGTGACGTCGGCGTCATCCAGGACAGATGGACTTACAGCCTGAGGACGACGAGAGCTGTCCCCGACGGTCTATGCAGAACATGAGTTGGGATGGAGTCAGGGAGAAGATCGGTTCTGTTTAAAATACGAATATCTTTTAAATTGAATAAAGTTGGCAGAACTACATAATTAAAAAGTAAAAATCAAAATCAAACTCAACCTTAAAAAAGCCAATTCGTCCTTATAAACTTACATAATTATTTTCGTTCTTTAAACTAAAAAAATAATCAATTTTAAACTAGAGTAAAACTGCTTTTCAATCAAATTAAACTTTTTGGTTTTACTTGAGATGAGCCTTATCCATATTTATTGCAAAAAAAATGAATTTAGAGTAATACTCACATAATATCGTCGTTTACAACAAAGTAAGTTGGTGTGGGCGACAGACAGTCATAAATACATATTACTGAAGCCTAGATGCGTTTTGAATTACAGAAAATCCACTGGCAAAACAACATTAAGTTTGTCTAAGTAACATAAATCTCTTTTTTTGTATCATTGTGAGTCATTTGAAGACCGTTTTCTATCAATTTCTAAAAAAAAAACCACTATGATGTCATTAGATTGACACGAGTCGCAGTTGATAAAAAACCTTTTTGAAACATTAAATTGCTGTTATTTTTTATCAATATAATCAGTGAGACGTGATGGAATTATAGAATCAATCAATTATTTCGTTAAATATAATTATTTTATTGCCTTACTACAGGGTTTTTCAACCTTTTTGAAGACGCGATCTCTTTGCTACTAAAAATAAATTTGACGACCCCCGGGACCTTAATAATTGATTTTAACGATGGAATATTTAGTTTTCTTTCTATTGAGACTATATTTTTAAAAACAAGGTAGTTGCAGCAGCACGGTCTATAAGGTTCACACAACACCCTTAAAATGCAATTTTATTTGCATAAGATTGACGTTTTCTGGAAGAAAAAATATAAATAATCAGAGCTGGCATAGGAAGCTTAGAAATAATTAACGCCATTCGCCACATCCAACCTATGTGAACAAACGATCTCTTAAATAGTGCCATGAAAACCAAAAAGAAAAATAAACTTCAAGTAGAAATTAAGTTTACTATTATATTATATTTTAATTATTAGGTATGGTATTACCAGTTGGGGCCTTTCTTGTAAAACCAACATTAAAAAAATTCAATCTTTACAAAACTTGGCTCTTAAATTAATTAACAAGTCAGCTGGAATTGATAAGGAAGAGGTACCCGAACTTTTTAAAAGCAAGGATAGGGTGCCAGTCCGTAAATGCTATTCTATGGCTCAAATTTGTTACTAGATATCGATTTGATAGTAACCACCAGAAAAAGTATATACATAATCCAAGGCTAGCACAACTTGAAAGCTTGCCAGTACCGAGGTTTGTAAACAAGTATGGTAAAATAACATTTCATTATACAATTACTAAAATTTTCAATAATATTTATAAGCAGATCTTATAAGAAAATATTGACAAAACTTTAAAAATATATATAATTAAATAGTTTATATGTAACAAGGCTTTATATTGATTATTATTTTATGTTAACAGTCATCTAATTAAATTTTTAAAATAAATTTTGAGTAAAAAATATATATGCTTTTAGTAATTGATAATGTTTATTTGCTGGAGAGACCACATCACTAATGACGAGGCTCTCAATAGAATCGAATAAGGAAGGCACCTAATCAAAACCATCTCAGAGAGGCGAGCCCGATGGATCGGCCACATTATGCGCCATGAGGGTCTCCTGCACGACATCATAGAGGGAATGGCTGAGGGGACAAATTATAGAGGGCGCCCCCAACGGGAATATTTAGAGCAAGTGTGCGAAGATTTTAACTGCGCCTCTCATGTCGAGCTGAAGAGGGCTGCAGAAAATAGAAACCAATGGAGGACGAGATGCAGGACTTTGCTGCAAACCAATCCCCAAGATTGAGACTGCAAAGAAGAAGAATGTTTATATTACTTTTTAAATTTATATGATATCTATAACTTTTTTTTTGAAGGAAAAAAAAAACGTCAGTTTTGCGGTTAAGTGGGTTGTATTATTTTTTTTAAAATATATTATCTTCATTTTTACCTTCTTAAATAAAAATTCATACAAAAAAAAGATAAACAATTTGACTGATTGTTAAAAAATTAACAGGCACACTCCTCTCACTGGAGTTATGGTATTTTCACTCTTGCCTTGCTTGTGACCGCGACCCCCTAAGAAAGGCTGTGCGACCCCCTGGGGGTCGCGACCCACAGGTTGAAAAATACTGCCTTGCTAGATGGATCAACAGATATACTCAAGGACATGAGATGATTTGTTATCCAAAATTACGTAACCTGTACATCGAATTACCTGAAGATGAGTTGTATAACTACATATTTGTTTCGTACCCTAAAAAATACAACCCGACAATGACCAATGCCCCAAAATTGATAATTACTACATATTCATACCTTGTTATACTTTCAGAGTATCATCAGTAATAATTTGTAGCATAATTTAATATAAATACCTTTGCTAGGATATAATTGGATATCAATTTCGCTTTGAAAACATCTTATGTTAAACCTTTTGTCCGCTTCGTAGTCAAAAGGTCAGCGCGTTTCCCTACCATGCTAGAGGTCTCGAATTTGATTCCTGACACGATCCGAATTGAATATTTATTTGAAAATATGTATTTACACTCGACTCCCGAACTGGCACCTGAAGCGTAAAACAGATCATCTAAAACTTTCATGTAACAAACATGATCAAGATACATTCCGGTCGGTGTACCAATGCGATGCCTTATGCACCATCGTATTAATTACTATTTTATATTAATTTTAAATAATATTTTTATACACAATATGGGATACTGTCAAGGTTGATGTGAAAAATTGATTAGAGGACTATACTTCATCGTTTTACCCATTCAAGAGAAATTTGCAAAGAAAAAGATGTAAAACTATTTATGAAAATCAGTGTGAAAAAATGTTGACTAAAGCAACTGTTTTTTAAAAATTATTTTGGAGAATATTTGTAAAAAAAATTATATATACACATTTGATTGTTTTATATATTTTTTTAAAAATATGTAGTAATTACTTGTTTGACTAATATTAAGTAACATTAGTTAAAATGTTTGCCCGCAAAATTAATGCTTTGAACACAATTTAAAAAAAAAATATTTTATTTAAAAACAAATCATTTTTTTTTTTAAATACGGTTAGTGGTCAAATATTGACATCAGTCAAAATGTTGGACCTCAAAGTATATGCTTCAAACATTAATAATATTTTATCGGCAAGTACTGGCTTAAAAACAAATAATAATAAAAAAAGGTAAGTGGTTATATATTGATATTTTTTTTATTTTTTTTTATTTAAATCTTAAAATAGGGCACACATATCATACATATTGTTATGTGTGTTCTAATAATAACATTACAAATATATTTAATTTATAAATTGTTTATCACATATGTCTTGACCAGTATTTTAAATTTTGATATGTTTTTTTCTTCATAAATATTTTTTTTCATTTCGTAATACTTTTTAATTGCTTTAAATAAAATTGAATTTTGTGACTTTGCCTTTTTCCTAAATGGAAGTCTAATTTTGTTCTTTTCTCTAGTATTGTGATTGTGTTCATGCTGGTTCCGATCAATTTTTTTCCAAAATTCTGTTTTTTTATTAGAGTTTATAATTTATTATTATTTACGAACATTATTCAAATTTTCCACCACAAAGTTGATACTTTGAACGTAAATAATAATATTTTTTATCTTTATACTGGCTGAAGGCGTAAAACTTATTGAATTACCTTTATTTAATTAAATTTGTGAGTTGCCCTACAATTCGCAGTTTAAATGCACTTCCTTTAGAAATTTTAGAAGGTTTTAGAGGATACTGTTTATAACAATAAGTATAAAATAATTAAAATATTGCTTTTTCAAGAAACTAAGACAACAGCAGACTAGTTTGAGAAAATCGATGAAGCTCAAGACCTGAACTTTAAAAGGTTACTAGAATTGTAAAAGCCTCACACCCCTATAAATTGTACAAACGTGTAATAAAAATCATAAGATATAAAATAAAACACCTTTACAAAAACAAAAAACAAGACGTTCAATGTCGTTAATTTGAATTGAAAATCCACAGGTGGCAGTAATTTTACATTCGCAAAGTGATATGAATTTAATAATTTTAATATTATTATCCGTAAAATCAAGGCTACTACTTGGATTAAAACCTACAAGTAGTTAAATCATTTTCTCCAGGTCGGTACTTACTACTATAAGAGTAAATACATTGTTGGCTGATACTTTTCACTATACCAGTACTATTAATTTATTTATTAAAAAAAAAAAATCACAAGGCTAGTCAATCGCGTGCAGAAAGTATTTGCAGGTAGTTTTTTTGAAAAATATGTTTAATTGTTACTGTGTAGTGTAATAAAGCAGCGTGAAATAAATTAAACGCCACCCATAGCAATGCATATAAGCTATTGTAAGGACTGCCTAGGTACTGCACTGCTTCCGAAATGTTTTCAGCTGGACGGGTAAACTCTTTCGCTGTCCTACTTCGCCAAAGAGCCTGGAGACTATGGAAACGCCTAAAAATCTCAAACAATACGATTATCGAAGCCACAGCAACGTGGATTCACTCACTTCCGTTCGCTCGAGCGGTGGCTGCAAATGCTGAGACCGCATAATGTAATATAATTAATTTAATTTTATCTTCTTTATATTAAAAATCATGAATTCTTTTTTTTCTCTCCCTACAAGTTAATTCTTTTTATTCATTTTTGTTTTTTTTTTTAGTTTTAATTTTTTAGGAAGTTTATGGTTTCAAAATTTTCATTTATATTTATGCAAGTTATTTTTACATCATTCTATGAAAATGAAATACGTTTTTTTTTGTTTTATATACTAAAATTGGCGCTGCACTATTAGTCATTTTAATGGATTTTTTCATTTTATTTAATAGAATTAAAATTAAATAACTTTGTTTTTTTTATGTACTACTTTAAAAAATAATTTATTAACCAACTGGTTTCGGCGAAACACTACGCCTTCTTAAATGTTAATTACAAATAAATATTTGCCTTTTATGATTTATCCAAATATTTCAATTTTAGTGCTTTTTTCTTTTAGTCGTAAACAACCAGGTTAGAAAATGGGAAACAAGCTGTAGCAGGTTGGGATTCGAATCACAGTCTTCCTGCTCTGGAATTCGAGACACTACCCTTGAGACCACAACCCGTCTCGTGAATACGGCAGAATAAAGGCTGATTCGTAAGAAATTGCCTAACCCACAGAAAAGGGCGCGACGCTGATAGCAGTACAACCAAATGTGTATATGGTATCTCGTTTCAATGTAATATCCTTATAATGTAATAAATGTAGCCTTTTTATTTACTTCCTGTGCATTTTCTCACGTTTTCTTGAATACAAATAAGCGGACCGTATGACATATGCGGCCGATCTAAAAGAAAATGTTAAATAAATTCATCTACTCGCATAATATAAATTAATGCGTAAAGACCACAATTAATCTTGAGGCATACCTTATTTGCCTTGTTAAAAATAAAATGCACGTACCTAGTTAGTGTATTTTATAAATTACGACGGCAAAAATAATTATGCATTGTAAAGTTTGAGAAAGAAAAGAAAAAATTATGTTAGTTCTCAAAATTATATTTACGAATATTTTTCTTTTTTATTTTCAATCACTAACTTGTAGCGAAAAAAAAGAGTTTTTTGGGCCCTAGTGAAGGACGTGACCGAACACTTGGAAACATTAAACCCAAGTTTGTTTCGCCTTCCCCATTCAGATATATTAGATATATCCGCTTGGAGAAGACGAAAATCGTCAGAAGTTATCACCTTTAAGAACAGTTTTAAGTCATCCACAAACAACAGAAAACGCGAGTTCAAAATTACATTTTTAATATTATTAATGAAAATTGAGAACAACAATGGACCCAGGTTAGAGCCTTGCGGGACTCCCGAGAAAGTATGGAAACACTCTGACGCGAATAGACCGTAGGAGACATATTGGTTTCTGTTTTGGAGGTAGCTCACCATTAATTTTAACATACCATTCGAGAAACCGATCTCATACAGCTTATTTAATAAGACATCATGGTCACATAATGTAGAAGTCTAGGCATCTACAGGGCTTATGAACTGTCAATGGCTGGTTTGAGTGGCCACTTTACACACTGTGTAACATTCACCATTCTGCCCATTTTCAAACATCAATACTCCTTTTTCTTTCATCTGTTGATGTTTGTGAAGTTAAAGAGCTGAAACCTTTATTTATCATCATCAACAGATGAAAGAAAAAGAAGGAATATAGATGTTCGAATATGAGCGGAATGGTGAATGTTACACAGTGTGTAAAGTGGCCACTTAAACCAGCCATTGCCAAGTCATAAGCCCTGTAGATGCCTAGACTTCTATATTACTTTCTCTTAAATGTTCTTTATCTCTGTTGTAATATGTTAATATAAACAGCTCCCCAGGGAGTCGAATCCAGTCCTTGTCTACAAAAATTTGGACAAACTCAAAATATTATATCAATATACTATTGGTATTTTAAAATACAAAATAGAAGTCTGTGTTATCAAAATTCACCCAAATATTTCAATTCCGGGACTATTTTCTTTTCGGCGTATGTAAATAACCGTGTTAGAAAATGGAAAACTAGTTCTCGTACAGCAGGGCTCGAACTCCGGACTTTCTGATTCGGAGTTCGTGGCACTACTTCCGCCTCCAGGACATCCACTAAACTGATCTATCTTTATAACATATGTTTTATATTTCAGTAGACAACTCAATTCGTACAGTTAATTCATTTTTGATTCCCGCCAGTCGCAAGAAAAAAATTCAAGAAAGATATTTTCTCAGTTGCTCCGGATGTTGAGGAGTATTTTTCGTAACCTCCTTCTACATCCCCTATTTTCCGATCTACTGACAAGCCTCTAAATAAAGGGTAAGCGGGTTATTATTGTATTGTTAACACTTATCTATTAATGTTAGTTAACTCCATTTAATCTGGTACTAAATACAAATGTTTTATCTCTTCAATTTTTCTATTTAATTTTATTAAAACATAAATTCACAATACTTGACACCAATAAATAAAATAATACAACCGCGTCTTAATCAGTTGAAAATCACTTTATTAATATATTGATTAGACACGTGTTTTTAATCATAATCATATTCCATTATACACATATAAAAGTGTTTACCGCCGCAAGATAAAAGCTCACATCACTTAGGTGATGGCAATTTTAATGCTCGTTAAATACAGTCATCTTTCATTGAAAATAGTTTATAAATAGATGACTGTGATAATAATTGCTTAAAGAAAATATAAATCATAAATATAATGTAGGTATTTGATACAAAGTAGATATTCAATCCCAAGTAACGAGAACATTTGTAAAATGTGAGGTTAACAAGATAATTATAATTTTAATCAATTCATGCCTGATGTATGATATAAACTTAGAGTATTGCAGAAAAATGTATTACATACAATTATCAACTAACTTAACTAATTTTAATTAGATGCATTTATTAATCTGACTCATGTTTAAGATTTGGGAAAAATATTAAATTATTTAATTTACAACAACAATAATGTAATTAAGAGTACAAATAACATCAATAGCGAAAAACGCCATTATTGTGATAATATTTACATATCCACTCATAGAATTAAGAATAGTCCAGAAGGAGCGTAGAATCATATTTGAATAAATAATTTAATATTAAGTTCACAGATTGTTTGAATGTTTTTATTTTCTTCTTTAATATTAAGTTCACAGATTGTTTAAATGTTTTCTTTCCTTTTTTAATAATAAGTTCATAGATTGTTAAAATTTGTTAAAAATTTTATTGTTTAATTGTATACTATGTATTGTTACAAGAAATGTGCTATTTTTTTTATGTACCGTCCCAAATGAGTTTTCTCGTACAACTCCTGGGAATATAATATCATGATATTCATGTCTTATATGTTTTATTAATAAATAAAAAAAAATTAAAAAAATCGGAATGTGTCCAAAAATGCCTCCAGTATGCTCCACTTTTATGATATCGCCACGTAATGTTGCACGATAGGAAAAAATAAAATCATAACACAAATGTAAGGTAAAAAAAGCAATAGAGTAGATTAGTAAAGGATCATTTATAAAAGTAATTGAATTTATGAAATTTGAACTTAAAATATAAAACAAATTATATTTTACATAAAACGGATACTTTTATATCATGTTAAATAATATTTGACGTTTTTTTTAACTTTAGATAGTCTTTAGATAGAAATTGAGATTATCTTTAGATAATGTCGGTCAAATGTCCACTACAGAGTTGTTTAATCCAAGGTCCAATTTTCATTATTTATCTTATTAGATGAGCAAAGTAGGGTAAACAAATACTACCCTGGCAACCATTTTAATTTCTTCGACAATCTGACAGATGGAAAAATAGTTAAATTTTTAAGTTATGTGTTTGCTACTTACACATTCATTTGCTAATTACACATGAAATGTGATCCCGTCCTGTTTCTTTAAGATCCTAGCAGTATTCTACACTCTTAAAGGACACAACACGGCATAGTTGAATTCAAATCAGGTGTCGCGTACTGAGCGACGTCTACAAAGAAACTAATGGGTCCAAACGTAAAACTACTCATTTATGAGTAGTTAAGTAGCCTTTTGTTTGATGCTCGTATGCGGTTTCTGGACTTTTTTTAATTATCTGTATCCACTCTACAAATAAAGCATTAATACGAATTAACATTACCTACGAACACAAAAAATCAGAGTAATCTAATTTAAATCCAACTCTTTTATTTTTAAGAAAAAAAATTATAGGTCACTCTGGGTGCAACATAATATTTAGTTATAAGGCTTAAAAGTTTTTGTAGGATAATATGATACAAATTATGGTTTAGTTTATAACAATTAAAATTCACTAAATTTGTAACGAACTGTACTTATATTTCTACCCCTTACCATTACGCCAATTCCGGTAGGCAGAAGATAGGAAGACACATGCGTTTGTTATCAATTCTAGTATATTTCATTTTTAAAAAACATTTAGAGAGAGGAACATATCATTTGATTTCACTTTTAATAAATTTTATTTCCATTTATTCATTTAGGCGTGCAAAAATTTACTATAGGAATGTTTTATGAATACACATGAATGAATTTGCATGGCTGAAACATCTAGTTGAGTCCCGTTTTGCGTTTGTATGGATTTAATAATGGAACATTCTCCTGTCAACAAAAGAGCAGTAACGGTCATTGTTTTACGGCTTTTCCTGGAATTCCAAACAATATGCAATTTTGCATGTAATAAAGATTTTTACCATTCAAAAATACGTTCTATTTAGAGTGTAAATCACCAATTTGCTTTATGTATATGTACGAATAAATATTGAGAGCACAGCAAAGAAAAGGATTGACGAACATAAAATAGTGTAAACTTGGGCATCCTGACAAATCCGCAACAGCGGAACACTTTATAGACACCGGACATTTTTTCGCATTTGAATAGAAAATTTTGCATAAACCCAGTAATAACAGTGCACGAATAATAAAAGAGCCAATAGAAATACACAGGCACCCAAATAACATAAACAAAGACGACGGGCTTAAATTAAACTCAACATGGTTCCCAGCACTACATACTACAAAAATAAATAGAAATGTGCCTACTGCCGACTGTGACACGGTACAAATTACTAGTACTTAAACACATACTTTTTTTCTACAAAACACTTTGTTTACCCTACAAATGGCTCCTGCAATGGTAGCCGAAACGTCGGAACAAATCCAACACACACGGTATCACCCAAAAAAGAAACATATTGATAACAGTGACCGTGAAAACCTTCGCACCTACTTAAAATATGAACATAATATGAAGGTAAACAATTTTAACTAAGCATTAATTAAATACATATAATAATACAAAATGTGTCCTTTGCACTAAAATATCGTGGGTATATTGGCAAAAAACGTTAACTCGAAAATATGCGGATTTAACTTCATGGTGCAGTTTTCTAAAGTTTTTAACGCTCTACAAACTGGCAAAATAAACCAAGTCATATTAAATTTCGTATATCTAGTTTTATAAATAAATTTAAAGTTAAGTCGTATACCGGGTGTTTTATTGAGGCTTAAAGCTTTAAATAACTTATCATTTACTTAATATAAGATTAAGAAACGGAAAAATTAAATCAAGTTCTTAAATGAGCACTTAACATCTTACTATATTTAAATAACATATAAAAAAGGAAAATTGTAACACTTAAATACTAGAATTCTCATCTCAAAACAGGGATTTGAGAGTTAAAGTTTCTTGCCAATATACCCACGATATATTGCTTTGTTTTTTTTTTTATGAATTGCGCAATTTATCCAAAACTAAACTATTTTTGAAGAAGTAAAAAAAAAATATATAAGCCTTTGACAGCTAGCCCACCACAAATCGCACACTACATCTAACGACCTAAATCTTCTTTTCTGGCAATTAATTTTGCTTAAAAATTTAAAAGAATCTTCTTTGACCGCGCGTTGAAATTTTCAGCAAAATATTTAATACAGTTAGAATTATTTGAAAAAAAAATGTAAAACAATAATTCGAATTGCATATGTTAGCCAGATTAATTTATTTGTCTCCTCCGTCTCATTCCCCCATGCCTTGCAAAGCCGATAATATTTGCTAGAACTTGAAGGAATGTATTGGGAGCACATACGAGCAAGGAGGTTAGGAAACCCGACTTGGTCATAATACCACTATGAACCGTTGCTTGGCATGGGCAAGTATCGGTATGTGGAACCGAACTAAGATCTCCCGCTTACCAGGGACGCAGAGTTATGGAGAGTAAGTGCAATAAAATAGAATGCATGCAGAAAGTAGATGATGATATTTGAATAAGCAATCCATACGAGCACATTCAAACGCAGTTATATTTTTACATAGACGATTTTAAAGCGGAAACCACAATGGGAATCAAATTATTTCACAGTTAGAGTACCTACCGAAGTATAAACATGATTTATCGCCTAAAAAAAGATGAGTTTTAAAAACAGCAGATTTAAAAAAAAAATAGAACTGCCAATAAAAAGGTAATGATTATTTTTTTAATTTAAAAAAAACGTATGACAGTATAATGTCCCAAATTCATACAAAATGATCATTAGCAAAATACAAAACACTTGTATAATATAATATAAACATAAAATAAAAAATATACATAATTCAAATGAGCCATTTATAAATATAAAAAAAGTAAAAAAGAAGTGAAGTAATAAAATTACTTCTGAATGACGATAATATCAAACACATTTTTTTAATGAATGAAATCAATATATCTACCTATAGATTAAAACTTTTTAAATTATGTATTTAATGCAATGTTTGATGATGAGACGTAATGCAAAACGTAGCTGTTAGTTTAATATGGGGGCGAAGGCTAATCTCCGTGGTCCCCTCCGCCCTCGCACTTAGAATAAATTGTAAATTGTGGTTTGTGAATCGTTTTCTGAGATGAGATCTTTCAATTAACCTGTCCGTATGCGAGATTGCTTTGTGAATTGTAATGGAGAAGAATGTATGCACACGTGATCGTAGTAAGCGGAACTGCGTTCTTCAAATATTCATAAACTCTAATGGTTTGTGGAACCTACTGAATTTATATTCAATTAAAATATGCTAGTGAGGTTAGGTTGCAAGATATTCAACATATTTTATTTTATTTTATTAACATAATCGGCAAATCTGCATTTTACAAACATTTATAATACTAACATATTTGGCTTAATATTTTTTTTTGAGTGGTCGGGCCAAGGTAATTAATCCTTCCCGCTGATCGCATCTGTATATTTTTCTGAAATATTTGTAATTCTTTATCTTGTACATTTTGTCTGTATATTTGGAAATTGTTGTTGTTACGCAATATATTACGTATATTCTCAGTAACTTGTCATCCTAGTTAAGTATCAGTAAATATTTTGTTCAATTGATGTTCTTGTTTTTCGAAACAAGATCGTTCTAATAGATACGTTAAAAAAAATCGCTATAAAAAGTGTCATTCTCAAATAACTAAAACTTTAGGGTCAAAGTTTTAAATTCCACTAAATAATGAGAGCGAATGTATTAAACATTACATACAAGTCTTGGTGTGGCACTTAAGTGCTAACGCAACAATGTGCTGAGAAAACAATTAAATCCCATAGCCGTGCTATAGCACCTAGGTGTTAAAAGCAGAAAATACTACCATTGATTCATTGTCACCTTTTTAGGAACAAATGCAACTGAGACCCTAGTTTGGATACAGATAATCCCTAGAACTTGTATATTGCGAATGGATGAATCTGTCGTGTATAGCAATCACACTTATTTTCCTAAAAATTTTCTGCGGTGCGTCTTCAGTTAGGTACTTTGTAGAGTTTTATGATTTTATTTATATCATTTTTTTCAATGAAAGAAAATAAACAATACGCTTTAATTTTTCGTGAAGCTAAAATGAAAATTAAATCAAATATTTTAGGTACATGGCAAATAATACGGTAACCAGTTTACAAACTGGAGTCAAACGATTCAATGAATTGCTCCCTCGTGAAGATCAAACAGCCCCATTCAATGCAAGTATAGTGCAGTACTTGATTGAAATTTACATATTGGATCATGCAAAAAGAGTTATGTACACGATTTTTAGGGCCAGACCGCGAAGCTTCAAAAAGAACATTCCCGTGGTAAGCTTTAAAAAAATCTTCATAATTTTTTTCCAAGAAGTCATTAAAAATTTTTTTTTAAATAATTTCATGATTTCAAAATGTAGGAAATCCTTAATTTCTCAGACAAGCAGTTCCTTCACAAACCCTTACTCCTCTCCTACCCAGTCGCTTTACTTCTCCGCGTCTCGCGCGTATCGTTTTGTTGGTCAAATACGGTTTTATCTAAAAAAAATGTTTAGGGGGGATAGGGGTTTGTAGAAGGAATGCTCGTCCAAGAAATTAAAGATTTACTCCATTTTGATTGAACATAAATTTTTTTTGATGAATTTTTTAAAGATAACTGTGAGGAATGTTCTTCTGAAGTTTCGCGGTCTGGCCCTGAAAAACCGTGAATAAAATATTTAAATGTTACAACGTAAAAGTATGCACATATTTCATTTTTCATTATCCTTTAAGAAAAACCATTTAACCTGAAGAACATTCCGATTTAAGCATCAGTTTGAGGTTATTGTTATTAAAGCTTGCACAAGCTTGATTAGCTAGACCACCACTGAAGAAGTTGGCTCTTGCTGCACCCATTCAATATTTTCTTCATACTCTGCAGAATATTGTTACTGGTGTAAATATCAACCGAAGGATTCAATTACTATTTAAATGGCTATCGACCGAACTTAACAAGGTATTACCGTCAGCAAAAGCATTCGTTTTTAATAGATGGAATATTAAAGTGTGTATTGTATAGATTATTAAGAAAATTTTTCCCTGTAAAGAAAGGGCAAGCCACAAAATATCAAATCTCTTACAACAGTATTGGCACTATTGTTGTTAATAATTAAAACCTCGCCACCCAATTTCCAATTAATACTAAAGTACAAATTTTCAAAGGTATAAACAATGACGTATAATTAAATGGATTACAGACTCGTAATAGATAGCATTTAAATTTGTAGGTTGCCGTAGTTGCCTTCTTACGAGTCTTTTTAATTTTTAAGGGCAGCGTAATCTAAGAGTATAATATTGTTGCTAAAACTGAGATGCATCTAGTTAGAAAAATAACTTGTCTATTTATTATACGTTTTTACCTATATAGTACGTACTGAAATAACTTACCGAAGTAACAATTTATATTATTTAACATTTTCCATTAATATCGTATATGTTAAAGTGTAAAAATCTATCGTTATTTGAAAATATGATTGAAATACCAAAATGAAATCAATAGCATTGACATAAAAAAATGTAAGATTTCATTTTTGCTTAGTAAGTTCTTACCTTAAATTCTTTTGTCATTAAGACAGACAAGCGCCGTGGCGCAGTTGATTAGACGGCCTACTGTGAAACTGACGTCACGGGTTCAATTCCCGTCAGTGATTAAGTGGGTTATTCCTTTTTTCTAATTACCTCAGACAAAAAATAAATATGAACTTTGTAGGGACATAATTAATTATACTAAAAAAATTAACGTATTCTTAAGTTTGATTCAAAATTAGGGTATTTCTTAGCCATAGAAATTGAAGTTTATAAAACTTTCTAAGTTGTTTTTTGAAAAAAAAAAGCGTAAGCTTAGCCATAAGCCTGTTTTTTTTAATATATATACGGGTCGGCAACCTTTTGTTGTAAAAGGGCCAACTATATTATTTTCGGATTTGTGCGGATCACACTTCTGCCATATGTCATAACGCTAATACGTATTTTTACTACATTCACTACAGTTGAAAAAATTAATAAGATTTTTTGAACACAATTGACTTACAAGTTTTTTTCAAATTTAAGCTTGCATCTTTGAAATATAGACGCATAATTTTGTATCTAAATGTGAATCTGATATTTGAGAACAGTGTTCGTCTTTTCGGTAACTCAGAATGGAAATAGTTTACAAACATGTTTACTACCAAACATGGTTATTATTTGCTGAGCAAACCTTTTTAACTCCTTGTAGTTTTCAGAAAGCAAACTTCCATAGAAATCCACCAAATTAACATTATCGATATCAACTGCAAAGGGACTCTCCAAAACCTAGGTGAGATCTTTTTAAAATCAACAAACTTGTTTTTTTAACTGCGTTAAATGTTGTATGTGCACTTTTTATTCAAGAACTTTGACAAACAAAAATTTTCCCAGCTTCTTCGTCTGCTTTTCTGCAATTTAGAAATTATCGTTTTTTATCCATAGGTTGGCAACTTAGTTGTGTATCCGTCACGTACATTGAGGCAAAAACCTTGCGGACCGCGCCAAGATACCTCGAAGGCCGCATGCAACCCCTCGGGCAGCGAGTTGCCGACTGCTGCTTTGGACTGACCCCATTGACAAGCAGATGCATATAGTTGACACCATAATAATTCTAAATCTAAAATGTACGGTGATTTTAAACGCTTTTAGTTTCTGAACGACGAGTGTGGAAATTAATTTAGTGCTTTCATCTTGAAATGCTACATAATCAAGACGCTTGACTCACACACGGAAGGTTCCGGGTTTGATTCCCGGTGAGAACACAAAAGTTAAATGTGATTTTTCTTAAGCTTGGGTGTTCTGTGATGTAATTCACAACTGTAATTGGGCCTCCTGGCCTGTTGTGGTGCACAAAAAATAAAATAATAATTATAATATTTTTTATCATTTCCTAAGCCTTAATTAATTTGACTATTTTACCATGTGATTGTGTGATCTATTTTTGCATAGTGGTATGTGTAACAGGTGATCTGTTAAACAAATGAAACTGTACAATCAACCGGATCTTTCGACAATGCGCTTGGCATATATTCCGTTTCTGTTTTACTAATTTTTACCTTTGCATAAAAGACTACTCGCACGTTTCTCGAGAAACAATATTGCGAAATAATCTTTAACGACAGCTTGGAATTCCGTACTGTTAAAATGTCTTTAACACCAAAACAGCCAACAACTAACGAAGCACAAACGGAAACAATAACAGAAATAGAAAGATATTTTAACTCGGTGCCTTTTAGGTTCTGCTCCATGGTGTTTGCACAAGATCAAATGCTTGTGGCTACGGGGGAAATGGAAGTAATAGAAAGTATTCAGTGAGTTTGTGTATTGTTGTTTGTTAAGCAAATAATCCAAAGATCTTTTTGCTAAGTTCCTGGGTGCTTTTGCATAACTAGCATAGCGAGGTCAAACCCTATATAAAAATTCATCCCACGCGAACGATTACCGGTCATTGTACAGTTGCATGCATATTGCACTTGTAGTCGTTTGATGGTATTTGTTCTCAGGCTGTCTAATATAATAATTGCTCATTTTATTAATTGAGTATTTTTTATTAGGTTCTCTTAATTTTACACGAATTCACACCACGGATCAACTAAATTCATCAAAGTATATTTTCATCAATTAAATTTTAAATATTTGAATGGTTGTTTACGTACGAGTAATAATGATTTCGTGTGTTATTTTGCTTTAACAAAGAACTTCGTTTTGATAGAATTATTTTTAAATGATTTTATTTATGTACTATATGTATATTTTTTTTAAATTTATTAATAATAAATAAAAATACAATATTACAACTAAATACAATTTTTTACATAAATCAAAAACATACATTTACATAAACTTTTCCCATTACGTAAAATAAATAAACAATTCTTGTGTACATAATGGAGAATGACGTTTTACAATAGTTTATTTTATTTTAATTAATTATATTTTTAGGATAACATATATTAATTACAAAAAAGATATAAACGATGTTTTTAATCAGTGTTACATAAAGAAGAATTATAGATGTAACTTTTCACATCTTTCCTAAATATATTGTATTCCTGACTGTACTTTTTATTATCTTTGTTCATTTCATTAAAGGAAAAAAAATCTCTGTAAGTATAATATTAATATATATATATATATATATTCCTAATATATATATATATATTCCTAATATAAATATATTATTTACTACTACTACTACTACTACCATCACGTTATTTCCCCGTAGGGGTAGGCAGAGAGAATGGACCACCACACACGTCTATCCTGGCATACAATCCTAGCCTCTTCCACATTCATACATCTTGTCATACATGCCCTTCGGTTCTGTCTGCTTTAGACATGACCAGACTTAAGATTTTGGTTTATCTGATCATGCCACGTCTTCCTTGGTCGTCCTCGTCTATCGTTGCCGTTCATTTTCACCATATATACTTGTTTTACCATTCGTTCTACGTGACCAAACCATCTCAGAGACCCTTTCTCAATCTTATCAATTATACTTGTCTCAGATTTACACTCTCGCCTGATTTCATCATTTGTAACCCATATATTAATGTATATATATTACTGATTATCAAAAACGCAAAAACATTACGTAATTATTTCGTGGGTGTACGCTGTGTATTATTTATCAATATGAGGTCTGATTCCCAAATAGACTTCAAAATAATAAATTATTTATGTTTCTACTAAAATACGTATCAAGATTGCTAAATTCTGAATGATTTATGGAATCCGAAGTAAGAATAACATTTGAACTGTTGATAGTTTTCTCCGTTATTCCTTGTACATTATTGAGGTTAGAATACTTATTGGTTCTGAAGACTTACCCATTGAAGTACACAATGTAGAAATACGTAAATACTAAAGTTGATTTAGAAGAGCCACTAGAATAAGAATAGCTAACTAATAAAATAAAAGTAATAAAAGGGTATGGTTATTTCAATGTAACTCATTAATAATACAAAATTGATGACAGTTTTAGATACTGTTTAACTATAAAAACATTAAAGGACATCCGATTAAAGATGTTTTAAAATTAGGGACCGATATCTCAATAGAAATGAAGAGGAAAGAACTTTAGTTTTGCACCACAGAAAGCCAAGATACCCAATTAAAATGGTGAATTACTCTACAGAACACCCAGGCTTGAGATATATCATATTTAATCTTTGTGTTCTCACCGGGAATCGAACCTGGAACATTCCGTGTGTGAGTTAAGCATCTTGACAACTGCGCCGCGGAGGCCGCCATACAAGACGAAAGAATTATTGGGGAATGTGGAAATCAAGTTGAACGTATATAGTCAAAGCATGAATACTTAAACATTATTTGATATTTCCTCATAGGCCTCATTTGTTGACTTTTTAGTAAGTTTTAAAAAAAATATCAGTGATCTCCCTTGAGACCTCTTGTATTGGAGATAAACGCGCAAAATATTTGACAACGAGACGGTATGGTTCTAAAAAGTACTATGTACAGTTTGTGAAAAAAAATTGATGGTCGGAATACGATTTTTCTCTCTCAAGTCTAGGACTTCCATACTGCTTTTATTTACTTAAATTAGGGTGATTCTTTTTTAGAAAATATACAAAACGTAATCGTTATTGATGCTCAAATGACCATTTTATCCTTCCTAATATATTTTTTGTTAAAACTCTGTTTCATATACAGAGTTCTCGAGTAAAGTAAAAATGATGAAAACGCAATAAAACATTTACCTAATATAGTGTACACAAAATAAATTTGTGTTATTTAGTATTGTACTAATAAAAACACCTACTATAATTACTTGCACTCAGATCATAGCGTATGGCGTGATTTATTTTTGTGTATCTTTTAACACTTAAATTAAAACCTATCCGTCTACGTGTCGTGTGGGTGGCGTAAAACCAACTCATGAAAGCCCTTAGTGTTTAACTTGTTAATTATAGATTCCCTTGGAATACCAGAATTTAATTAACAACTGGAAAGAATTAGATAAGAGAATGTAATGCTACATTAAATCCTGGAAGAGAAAATGTCTTTCACAGGAAATAGTTGATTTGTTTCATGTCATCTCGTTACATACGAGCCCGTGGCCCTGGCACAGAATGTCATAGAAGTTTTTGCTAGAAAAGAATGCGTATGGAACCGAAGACAACCGCAAGTTCTAATATTAAGTGCATGCGTTCGTTTTGTAAAGGTAAAAATGTTTATTGTGTTTCGTACAATAACATACAAAAAATCATGATTGATTTGAGATTCAACTAAAATTTAACCTAATTAATGTTGGTAAATATGAGTATTTTATAACTTACCTACTTTTTGTGTCTATCGGTTTCGAAGTGTATCCGTCTTTTCATCAGGACACTCACCACACCAGCATGCAAATAATAAAATACACTTTTACCTTTGCCTTTTAGTATTTACGAATTTATGTATTTTTTCGTAAATATAATGTATACTACGGTGACGGTAAAGGTTAAAGCGTATTTTAGTATTTGCATCTTGGTCTAGTGAGTGTCCTGATGAAGAGACGCGTACCCCTTGAAACCAACCGGTAGACATAAAAAGACGGTAAGCGGTTAAATACTTATATTTACAAACATTAATGAAAATGTTTGACCACAAAGTTAATGCTTTGAACATAACAATTACTTTGTTTGTTTACTAGAATCTTTAATAAATGATAAATTAAAGTAACGTTTTGTTTGGCTAAATAAAATAAGAACCCAAACAATGCATGTTGTAACGAATACGATCTTCGCTAACGATCGCAAACACCTTCGTTCGGTTACATTCGTGCGTAGTAGTCTCCCAGAAGTCCTTCGAGAGTTGTAAGCTATTTAAAGAATCCATTTCTATTTGATGCACCATTTAATGCAGGGATGTTGATGCATTAAAGTGAATGTTTCTCTTTCTTCCATAATACGAAAATAGCTCAAGCCATGAACCAAGTTATCTACGCTATAAAATTTGAAGTGTATCAATTTTGACCACGCGTGTTTCATTAATTCCTACCTACATTATAACGATCGCTTTTAGTCATCTAAAAATATTAAAACGTTAGAGAAAGTTTCCGTTTTTTCGGAAAATTGTAAAAAAACTAACATGTATTTTATTGTCGAATCGGGTTGTGGTTCTGTGGCTAGTGTCTCGGACTCACGGACCAAAGGTCTGTAGTTCGAATCCCACTCTACCCCAACTTGATTCCCATTTGAATAGTGAGTTATTTACAGCTTGTTGAAAATTCCCCTTAAATCGAATATTTGGGTAAATCATAAGAACGCAATTTTTTTCAAATTATAAAATAAAAAAAAAAATATAAATACATTTTTGCTAAACCTACAAAATATTTGCATTTCAAAAGCGTATGAATAGTGGAAGTCACTCTAGGGGCTATGAAACATTTAAGTGATTCTACTTCAAATTGATTCCTATTTCCGATAAGTGAGTTATTTACAACTTCTATAAAATGGCCTCAAAATCGAAATATTTGGTTTAATCATAAGAACGCAATTTTTTTTTTTTTTTTTTAATAAAAAGGTGTAAATTCACATTTTTAAACAAATGTTTCTTGTCAACTTAGTTGGCAATCGAACCCGAGACCTATTACATGGTTGACAATTATTACACCACTAGATGGACTGAAAATATAGATAGATTAATATGGGGTCCCAAATTGAGTTGCGGTAACTCCTTGAAATGTAATTCGTATGTATTATACTTAGTCAAATACTTTATATTACATGATTTATAAATAAATTAAAAAAACTAAATTTCTGTACAGATCTAATACCACCGCGAATTTCTAGCATTAAATCGCGGTCGCATCGAGTGAATAATTATTTGTTGAAACAATGGTCCGGCAGTCCAGTCAACTTTATTTTCTCGTAATAACGAGCCTTGCTCACCACCCACTCGACGGCTCGACTCATTCCATTGCGCCCTGCGGCGTTCTATTATTCAACAATTCCCTCTTATTCAACGATTTACTCTTGAACTTGGTTCAACCGGCTGCTTATATAACAGTCAACCTACTTCGCGGCTCGAGGCGAATTTTCAATGCTGAATACATTACGGAAGAATCGAGCGACAGCCGTCCGTGAAAATGCAGATATAACCTTGTGGATTTTTCAAGAGCAAATCGATTATATTGGCGTGTTGACGGAAAATATTACTATATCAGATGTACGCGTTCTAATAAAATACTATTCAGCGCGTAACAAGATACTAAATTTACAACCTTTAAAGTCCTTAATTAATTCCTCTGAATATAAAAAAAAAATTTGTTCCGTTCGTACTAAGGAATTTTTTGAATCTTTTAAAATTTTATGAATTATTAACCAATCGGATAAATTTCAACCTCCTACTCCTTCTTCTTCTCAACTTCTTACCGATACCTCAATATACCACTTAATATTATTAACCTAATTTTTTAGTGCATGTTTGGACGCGGTGGTGTTTACATCCCTATAAACTCTTATGTATTTTTGTAAATACTATTTTTACTGCGGTAATGGTAAAGGGGAAAGTGAATTTTAGTATTTGCATGTTAGAAAAGCGAGTGTCCTGACGAAGAGTGGTAACTCAAAATAATGAAATCAAATTAATATAATATCGGTTATTATTATACAATATGATATTGTATATTTATTCAAAATTGTTTATTTTTGTTGGTATATATTTTGAACTGTGTACATTCTAAAATAGCAAACCTGTCAGAAGCCAGCTATCAAATTAACAAACAAACTTTTCTGGGTATTGCTGACTACCAACAGAAGCAGAAAAAATGAAGACATACTTAGGGGTACCGTTAACTTAAAAATAAACTCGGCGGTTTTTTATTTGAATATTTTTTATATTTGAATGAACACCCGGTCTAAACGGGACAATTTTTTATACGAGATACGCCCATTTCATAATTATCATACACATCCACCCGACACGGTAAAATAAGGGTGGATTGACATTTATTTATCATATTTACAATAATATATTTAGAGGCAACTCTTAGGTAAAAATCTTGCAAAATGGAATCAAGTGAAGAATAGTCAGCCTCGTGGTATATTGGTAATTGCGTTTGCCTGGCATTCAATAAATATTAGTAAGTTTTTTAAATATATTAAATATCGATCCACCCTTTGTTATTTTATCGTGCCGTGTGGATTTTTACCATGGTGTGGAATGAATCATACACACAGAACAAGAACATGCAAAACCTTTCGTTGCTTTCATAACTCAATAATGCATATTTTATAATTTAGTACTTGCATAGGAGCTTGTAATAATTTTTTACAATTTTTTGACCGCATGGGTGAATATTAAGTACTTTAATTAAAGCATTTTTTTCATTCTTAATATGCTTTTGTCTGAAATTCAAAAATTTCATTTAATATCTTATTATATGAAACAGTTCGTTCGAATATTTAATTAGTGCCTACCAGTGAACCGAGTAAACATTTAATTTTTGCTTGTGTAAGCACGTACATTTTATTGGTTTGTTTGAAAACTTTTTTTTACGCACACATAAACAAAGTTTATGGAAGATTATAATGTACTGTACAGTGCGTTTGAATGTTTAACAGCCTGTACATATTTATGCGTTTATCCCTGTCATTGAACCAAGTAAACACACAAATTTCGTTTGTGTTAGTACGAACACTAGAATATTTTATTTGAAAACTTTATGACGCATACTTAAACAAATGCTATTAAAGATTTGACTTCACTGTACTTAGCGTATGTGGCTACAATGCATAAGATTTTGGGCATGACTTCTGGCAAGGTTTCCTCGCGAGGTGTTATTTATTAGGAAAAGCGTAATCATTCGCCATAAACAAATGCTAAAAAAAATGTTTTCATGCATCACAATTTACCAATGATAGATTTTTGGTTTCAAACTCATAATTTGTGATTAAAATAGATACATTTTAGAGTAATTTGTACGTTCTTTTTTATAGTTTGGTTTTCGGTATTCAGCCGAATAGTATTATAATAACAATAATAATAATATAATAATAATATTATTAAAAAAGGGGGCCGAATACCGAATAGTAGCCGAACATTTGTGGTATTTCTAACAATGATAGTCTTAATTATTAATCTTAGAAATAGTCTTAGAAATAATAGTTATCTTATTGCGATTTTTTTTAAATTTGTATTAGCATTTGTCATGTAATATTTAAGAAAAATTAAGTAAAATAAATAGTACTAAATGTTTTTTTTTTAAATCCCAATTTTAATTTTTAGACAAGAAAGTTTATCTTGCATTGTTATTTTTTAATATACTTATTTTACACGGTACCGTGTGGAACACATCTGCCGTGTAAAAATAGGTTCCAGTTTATTTTAATTTTTAAAATTGCTTAGAAATTCAGCTTTTTTGAATTATGACTATTTTATCGGATGAGTGACAGACACGAGGATATCGAGATATATTTGAGATATTAACTGTAATGTGGCATTTTTCCTGTTTTACATCAGAAAAACCAGTATTATATCTATACATAAATCTTAACTTAATAAAATAAATTGCATTTTACGTCTAGAATAATGAATGGACTTAAGTATGACGAGGTTAGGAAACGAATTTGCATAACAGCTTTACAAAAAGATTTCATTCACAAAAGAGTAGGTGAATTTTACTTAAAATTTGCAAGGTTTTTATATTATTAAATAATGTAGTTCCCATCATTTTTTAATTGAATTTTGCTAGCAATTTTCATGTCTGTGATTTTGTTCAATATGTGCATTCAACAAATAAAAATCCACTCCGTAATAATAATTAAAATTTATGTTCAACGATGCATTGAATAACGTACTGTTGAAATGACGAATTCGCGTGGCGTTGATTTGAGTTATTTTTTTCATCATCCTACATAATGTTATCGTCAATTCAATTCTGAACTATCCTAAACGTCAAAACATAAAATGTGCAGAAGAGGATATTTTGGGCTTCACAAAAGTATTTTACATAGTATTGTAAACGCCAAGTTATTATAAATTTGCTAAAAAGAACAAATTCTGTGAAGAATTCAAAGTATAATTGCCTTTCAATAGTATTTTAGGGATTTAGGATATTTGAGAGTAAGTTTGGATAATTGATCTTAAATATTTTGCTTTCTGAATAAACGGAAATTATTAAATAACTCAAAAAGTATTGCATTTTTGTAATTTCAAATTATACAGAAAGGAAGAGAATTTTTTAAGAAATCATATTCTTAACAAAAAAGTATTTTTTTAAATTGTCGTTTCAGATAGTTCAGAATTGAATAAACGATGTGTAAAAGATAAAATTATATGCAAACTTAATTTAAGAGTCTTACTTACTAGGATATCCAATTTATTTATTCATTTATTTACATACATAAGTTTATTGTACATTATTTGAGACATAAGTTCCAACTCCATGGAACTAAAAGTCCGGTGTTGAGATGGGACTAGCAATTAGTTGACACAGACACATGAGTATATCACTACAAATATAGGATCAGAAACATAAAAAATATTTTTTATTTATAATACATATATATATGGCACATCAATATGGTAAACAGTAAACTCAAACATTCGGAAAATCATCGAGGAGTTTCCCACTCAAATTCCTCCCACTAAAGAAAATCCTGTCCTTAACTACTTTCTTAAAAATAGTTTTTGTGAGCTTAATACGCTCTTCCAAAATATTGAACACTATCGGTGCGATAAATGAGAAATGTCTCTGAGCAAAAGTTGTACGGGTTTGGGGATATGACATTATGGGTACAATTTTTATGTATTATTTATTACTTTAATTATTTAGTGAAGCATATTAAAATAATAAACGTACCACTATTTTATTGTAAAGAAAGTTTTTTTTTTAAATTGGAAAATTATGTAATCGTTCTCAAGCTATAAATAATATAAATCAAAAATAAACAATTCAATTCAATTTTTCATTAAATTAAATCAAATGAGACCCTGGGTTAATTTTCGTCACTAATTTTCAAAATTGTGAATTTTAAGTTATCATTTAAATGTTAGTATATAATTGTGAATTACGATTTACTGACTTTTCTATATCTACGGGTTTCGTCAGGACACTAATTACACTTATATGCAAAACTCATTAAGGGTGTACCTTTAAAAATGTAAAACCAGCCTGCTGATAGAACCCATGTTGTTGAAATCCAACACACATACACGATGCACTTTGGTGATTATGGTGTATATTTTTATGCTACAACTATGATGAAGATATATCAGTGTCCTGGCAAAGAGATGGGTATGCTGAAAACCGTTTTTTTTTGTTTTTTTTCTACATTATTTACGTTCATGCGATCCTTAAATGATATTTTTAGTGTATTGACAATGTAAGTAAAAATTTACGTGGATTTTTTTCGATAATTTTGAGTTTTTTTTTTGTAAAATATCAATAAATATAAATACAAGGGCTTAAAAAAAATCATAAATAATTATGATAAAACAGTCACGATTATGATTTAATTTAGCGAAAATACTTCGTTATTTTATGTAAATATAAATACGTAATTTAAAACACAGAACATTTATCAATTAGTAGTGTATTTAACGGTAATTGGTTATTCATTTTCATTTAAAATAACAAAAAATAAACTTATTACCTTAAAACGTTTTTCAGCAAAACAATGATTTTTTGCGGAGATTCGCTTCGGATTTGAAGAGGTGTCATAAAAAACGACTTACCTGAAAAAAATAAGAGAAAAAACGTGTTATAAATAAATATCACTTGTGATGTCACGCATACATGATTCTTGGGTTTTATTGCGTATAGTAAAATTATTATTAAATAACACTTTAAATCATCTAGTGAGTTACTCAACTAAACCACTTAGCAACTTCAACATACTTACGCTTTTATAGACGATAAATTAATATGTAAACAATCCTAATCCCTTTTAATTTGTCATAAAACAGTCTTTAAAACTCGCAGATGAAACTTCTCTTGCCACCTTCAAGAAACGCCTGAAACATTATTGTATATCCCCAGAATCCAGAACTTCTTCAGTTTTTACTGTTTTTTTTTTCCTCAAATGTATTTTTTTATCCCTTTTTTTTTCCTTGGTTCCTCTTTCTTCCAAACTCATTATCTAATCCCATATTTCTTATCATTCAATACGTATAACACAATGAAGTTTTTAAAAATTTTACTAATGTAACTATCCCCAAGCTTTATCTCACAATTAAAAAACAGCTGTTATTTTTAATTTATTAGGTTTTTTTTTGTTTTATTTATTTAACATTTGTATGTATTTTATTACAGAAAAAAGGGCGAATGATATTTAATCCACAGATATGGAATTTCTAGTTACCGGTTTCATCGCTTTCGCGACGTCTTCGAGACTGGTTTCGAAGATATATTCCAAATTTGTGGATTAAATATCACTCGTATTTTATTTCTTTAATAAATTACAATGAACTTCCATCAATAATTTTCACGTATAAACTTAAATTTTTTAGATTTGTTTGTATCTTATGATATATATTTATGTTGTTTTAGAACAGGATTTTTACCAATCTCTTCTTTTGACCAGTCTGTTTTTTGGTTGGCTGGAAGATATTGCTTTTAACAATAAGTCCGCCAAAGCACTTTTTTTTAATACTTGAAGTTTTAAATAAATAAATACTTTTACTGATATACGTGAGAAAGATAAGTATGAGAATAAACCTAAGTATAGGGTTTTATTAATTGGTATTTTTATTGTACAACTCCATGGTAAAATCTTAATAAGAACAGAAATGTAGAACCGTGGCTAGTATTGCGGACCCACGGATCAGAGGTCCGAGGTTCGAACTCTACTATACCCCGCTTGATTCCCATGTTCTAATTATAACTAATTGTTAAAATGGCACCAAAATTGAAATATTTAAATAAATCATAACAACGCAAATATTTATTTTTACAAAAAAAATATTTGCCTGGACACTGAATAGTTTCATAAAAACCACTTTTGTTTAACTTTTTTTTTTTTGATTCGTGGTCTGTGAATAGTGACGAAGTTTTTTACCACAAGCATGGGTGTTTCGGGTTCTATTCCAAACGAGATAACAATAATAAAACATGTTTTCTCTCAAGTCTGGGTGTGCTGTGCTATAATTTTGCCTTCTCCTGTTGCTGTGCAAAAAAAAATCTTCTGAGAAAAATAAGAAGCGGTTATTGTTTAGTATCGATTCACACGATACTGTCCAATCAATCACTTCTTTAGCGAGTAAGCTCACGTACTTAGTTCGTTCCTCAGAATTCCAATGTCATGACTATATGCGGCTCTATCTTCTGTAAATGTTCTATTTGTGTCAACCGTGTAAGTCATTATTTGCTAGGCACAAACGCATTTGCTGACATTCTGCATTGTTCGAACGGCCATAATATTCTTGTCGCGAATAAATTGTCAATAATTTTCCAATACTATGCACAGAGTTTGAAAATTTCTCCACAGGATTGTAAAAGTCTAGGCCTTTTTTTTCTTTTTGCAAATGGATAAAGAATACATATAATTGTCAGTGTCATTAATTTTGAAGATGTTTTTTAAATTGACCTAAATTTATCGTTTTATATTTCACTTAAAGATTCTTCTCTTCGCTTCTTTGAATCCCTTACAATAAATATGTGTATATTTATGTTTTTCCTTTTTTAAAAAAATGTTATTACTATTTTATTTTATTTTTACATGTGAGCATGTTTTTCATTCTTTATTTCCATTTTTTATTTTTTATTACTCTTACAAATTTTCTTCATTTTTAATATTATTTCCATTTGTAAATACTCACTACAAACTACAAACTTTAAAATATCTTTTTTCCCCTTAAATTTTAATTTTTAAACAACTTTCATTTATGTTTTTCTTTTTCCTTCTCTTTTTTTTACTTTCATAATTATTAACCTTACATATAATTGCTTTTTAATATGGAAACTTCACTGGTCTATTGGAATTAAGTCTAATTGTGTAAAATATTAAACTTTGTAACTGTACTGTATGTTTCCTGAATAAAAGAAAATAAAAAAAAAATATTAAAAAAAAAACTTGCCACTGATTTGGTGTGGTATTTATTTTTATTATTTTTATTGATAAAACATAAAATACAAAACATTTTTGTGACAATATGTCATATCATACATAGTTAATATATCCGAAATAGTAAAAAAACATAATATATGAAACATAAAACGCAGTACTTTACACCATCTTAATAAATTCATTAACAACTATCCCTATCAAAAAAAATTAAGTAATATTTTTTTAGTAAATTCGGAATGACCAATATTTTTCAGAAGTATTTCCCTTTAGCCGAACTTCATTCAGCAAAACTTAGATACATGAGGATTCCCTGAGTTACGCGTGTGTAGTTGTGAATATCACGACCAAGTGTGTATTTAATTTGTGTGAGCAGAAAAGTTTATGACATTCAAAATAGTATTCGTCATGTCATGTTATGTTCCGTTTTTTGTTTTTGTAATTTTGCTTTTTTATGTATTTTTGTTTGTAAAAATTATGTCACTTTATACTGTATTAAATAAAAAATTAAAAAATAAATGAATAATATAAAAAAAAAAAAAAAAACATTTTTTTTTCGTAGAGTTTCGTTCAGTTTATTATGTTATGCTTATTTTTTTTTTTTAATTAAAAAATAAGCCCGATTTAATTTTACAGCACATTTGAATGTTTAATAACCCTATGTTAATGTGTTATTGCCTTTCAGTGAACCAGGTAAACACACACATTTAATTTGTATTTGAAAATGCGCTGTCACTAACACATTACATAAATATAAATATTTAACATTCAAATGCACTAAACATTTGTATGTCAAAAATATCGTACTAAATAAAGCAAATTAAAATTTAAAACAAGGAATTATTTCTACATTTTATAATTAAAATAATAATCATAATTATTCATTGTGTGACAAAAGCGGGATTTAACATAAAATAAAGCAAAGTAAATCACTTATAATTCCATGGTAAACTGAATGATTGTAATCCCATCGGTGCAACCGGCTGATATAGCATAAGTATGTAATGTTCTCAGAAGCTTATGTAAATACATGGTGTTAGCGCTCTGAACGTGGAGGTTGGTCGGAGTGCGCTGATAATCTGGAATGCCAGATTTGCCTTTTCCAGAATATGGACTGGACAGGATGACTGCATCCGATATCAGCATAACCACGACCAGATCTGTACTTGTAACATGCTTTTACATCAACTCGACGCTATTCCGGGGCAATTGTTCGCAAGTTTAACAACTGAACTGAAACGCAATAAAGATGTACAAACATTCCAGAAACACAAAAATACACGAGATTTTTTAATTTCTTGAAGAAAATACTTTTTTTAGAAGGGAACAATAAGGGAAATAATTAAGCACGATGAATCTCTTCATCATCTCTGGATAAATCTCGTCTTAATCGAATAATGCCATACGTGAATATAAAATTCAGCGGACAAGATAGTAAATCTTAAACTGTGTGTAAACTGATCAATTGACCTAGGCGATAACAAATCATAAGCTCTGCAAATCCTTAGACTTTTATATTTCATATTTTGAAATGTTCTCTATCTCTGTTGTTATTTGTCATAGTGAAAGTAATATTTGGTGGATTTATTTAGGGCCATTTTAGGGAAAAATCACCACACAGGCGCTTTACAAATGTATACTTAAACTTACATTCTCACTAAGCTAAAGTGACATATTATATTTTCTGATTTAATATTGAGGGTATGAAAAACTAAAGAAGTGAGATTTTAGTTGGGATCTGAACCGACTGGAACTGTCAAAAATTCGTAAGTTTGAAGGCAATTAATTTCAAGCAGAGGGGCCGGCAACGGCAAAACACGATCTTCAAATCTAGTGTTGGGGGAGCGCCGGATTTCGACAAGTTTTCTTCTGCCTGAATCAAATGTTGACCTAAGAATAGATTATCCTCGACATGTATTTTCCCTAATACAAAGGTCCGATAGATATTTTGGATACATTTCAGGAAGGGTCAAAGTTTAGCTCGTATTTTATTCTATCTGGGCTTTTTAAACAGTGCAAATCTCGAAGATGTGATATGTGAGAATATTTTTTTACTCCCGTAATAAGCCTTGCTGCTGCATGAAAACAATTAATATTATTTACTTCCTAGGAGGTGAAATCCGCTAATTTTGTATACAAACATTCTCAGATTTGAGAAAGAGTACAAATTTTAAAAATTGTTTTTATGCGTTGCCTAGTATCTGAAAGAATTTAATTAATAAAGGTTAGCTTTTCCACTTCACTAAAATCAACATATGGAAGAATTGAAGAAATTTGGATTTTCAAACATTGGCAAAATGGTGAATGTTACACAGTGAGTAAAATGGCCATTTTAACTATCCAATGCTAAGTTATAGGCCCTGTAAATGCCTAAACATCTATGTTTCCTTCTCCGAAATGTTCTCTATCTGCTAAGTAATGTGTCGATGAATACGGATTATCAAATACGAAAATATTTTAGACGAGTATTTATTTTATTTAATTTTAAATTTTTAAATAGGGCACACATAAACGTATTCTTGTGTGCTGTTATAATAACAATGTACATATAGTTAATAAGTTAAGATCATTAATAATGCAAACTCAATTAGAGGATGACGTCTCAAAAACATAATTCAAGAGATAATTAAATGTACAGTATTTTAAATCTAAAACTCCTGATGAAATTCACATAACCTTTTAAAACCCACCTTTTAATGAAATTCAATTAAGGTCAGGTAATTTCAAAATAGCTATTGAAAACGGAAAATTGCGGAAAAGTGCCGGGTATTTTGCAATTATTTTTGAATAAATATGTTATGTGTGTTAACGATGATTTTGATTGATTATATTATGCGCTTTGAATGAATATTATTAATCATCATTTTAATTATTTAATAAATACATTTAGGAATCTTATTTGATAAAATACGTAAGTTTTTTTGAATGTTAAAAGTTTCCGATAGTCATTTAAAAAAGTTTTAATATCATTAACCATTTAATACAATAACAATTTAATTGCATTTAAATTTGTTGCAACAGAGAGGTAAAACATTTTTGAGAAGAGAATGTGAAAGTCTAGGCATTTACAGGGCTTATGACCTGTCATTGGCTGGTTTAAGTGGCCACTTCACACACTGTGTAACATTCACAATTCTGTCTATGTCGGAACATCCACATTCCCTCAACTCTTCCACCTGTTTACTTTTGTGAAGTAAAAGAGCTGAAACCTTCATGGTGATGACCAAATCTTCTTCTTGAAAAAATGTTTTCCCTCTCTGTTGCAACAAATTTAAATGTAAATAAAAACATAGGGAGGAAATTCAGCCAGTCTACAAGCATTTGGACATTCTCAAAACATTGTTGTACTATTTTTTGTTTATTTTTTTATTGTTTACTACCATAAGAAAATGTTAAAAGTAATTCTTATATTTATTTTATTTTTTTTATTTTTTTTTTATTCATAATTTACTCTTACAAACTATAAACAATAATAAAAATAATGTGACCTCACTGGGGTTACCCATGTCGAGGACACTTAACAATATACTTTTTTAAATGTTTTCACATTTGAGAATAAACAAAGAAGACTTACTTAATAAAAAGAGATAATTAACACAATATTCAGACTGTTTAAAAACTGGGTATATATGTACATTTATATTACAAAACGCACAATGAAAATAACAAAAACCTAACATAAGCTGTACGCTTGTGGAGCAGTTGATTCAATATTGGTTTGGGTAAATGAGGCAATCCATTTTACTTCTACTTAGATCCACTATCCATTTCTTTATAGCCTTTTTAAAAATTTTCTCGTTATTAATTGTTTTAATAGATAGTGGAAGTAGGTTATTGATTTTAATTGAATAACACTCAAAATCCTTATGTCCAAAAATGGTATTAGTTTGTATTTGTTTAAGTTGTCTTTGTGTTGAGGATCTAGTGATTATATTATTCGCATGTGACGTATTGTAGGGGTTTTGTTTTTTATTTGAGTAAGAGTAGTTTGACGTACTTTACATGTCTTTTAAATATACTTTTTTTATTGAGTAAGAGATCCTTGTGTCTCGGGGAATTAATTATTAAATGCAATATGTTAAATTGAACCAAAGACATGGTCGTGTGTTTTTGGCCTGGTTTTTTGACCTGCTATCGGGTAAAAGTCCGGAATGAGAAAATCGAGTGTAAATAAGTCGTGAAGTGTTTGGTATATTTGACTATCATTCTAGGGGTCCTGTACGCTGTATATGAAATATTGATTTTAAAGGTTGTTTTAAATGGGGTATTCCACCTGAAGCCCATAATATTATAAAAGCAATGCGATGCATTTGGTTAACCGATCAGTGTCCTATGCACCACTGGATTCGGAAGAGATAGAGATGATAATGAGCATGAGAAAATTCCTCACTGATAATGAACCAAAGGAAATATTTATTATGAATTTATAACCTAAAGTGTTTTCAGCTTTATTTTCTTCTAAATACACAGATAAATCATTCAAAAAATTATCTTATGGTCTACGACCGATTGTAGATTGGAGAGAAGCAAAAAAAATCGTACATAATATATCTATCTGTCTTTAATGTCAAATGATTATTTTTTTAGAATCGTGATACTCAGCTTTTTTAAAGCTTCTTAGTCATTATCATTTCCTCCATTAGCATTTACTAAAATATTTTATGAAAAATCATAAATGAGATGATTCCATCAAAACACTGCTAAATCCGGGATCAAATTGCGGAAAATATATAACAATGCAATCTTTTTATTAGATTCACACGTTCCAAATTCATTTCCGTTTCAATTTTTTTCTGCCACGTAAACCTGAACTATTTTTAAATTCTTTAACAACATTTGTACACAAAATTCAAATTCCTCATAATATAAAGGGCTACATTACTCAGTACCTTATTTTTTCTTGGAAGTAAAATTATTAATAATATTGTAACTACGTTTTTTTTTTTCATTTTAAAGCTTGAATATGTTAATAAAATATTGGTACCTGCTAACGAGTAAGCACAGTGTTTAGAAACAAGTTCGAGAACCTTTTTTGTTTGCCTTAAACATTGGAATTTAGAGAATTTTTTCCTATTATTGTTAATTCAAAATTATTTCACTAAAAAAAGAAAAAAATAATAACAATTTGGTTGATAGACACTGGAAGTAAGGAATCTGAGAATTTAGAGGATAGTAATTTAAATATTATGCCATCCCATTAAAGCATTTATAAATTTATTGTATTTTTGAATGTGCATATGTATTATGTATGTATGTATGTATATATGTATGTATGTGTATATGTATGCATTTGTATGTATGTGTGTATGTATATATATTTATATATTTTATTTTATTTTTACATTTAACGTAAACTGTACTATCTTTTTTTTCCTTCTCTTTTGGGTTTTTTATTTTTATTTTATTTTATTTTATTTAGAAAACATACAGTCATACAAAATCAGTATTAAAAACAACAATTTTTTAACATAAAAAGACCAATTAAGTTTTCATAAATTAAAAAGATATAAACATTAAATGTGACAAAAAATAAAAAATAAATAAGAATTTTAAGTGAAAAAAAGATAATTGTTGACATTTGCGTTTTCCATGGAGGTAATAAATTAAAATAAATAAAAATACCGAATGTACACTCCGAGCCATCCACGCACACACATGAACGCACATATAAAACATACACAAACATATACATTACATGCGGCACATCTGCATAGCATAAACCACTCAAGATGTACATTCAGCAACTATCCCAAATAATAATCGGGTTATAACTGTTTTTCTATTTCTTCAATATTATTTTTATTTATAGGAAACATATTCGAAAACCAGATTTGCCGCAACAAATTCGTTTCTTATAACAGGCATTTGCCCATATAGGAACCGATTGCAACATTAGGCATACTATATTTCTGGCTTGCCGACCCTTCAAATACATTTTTTTTTTTGCACCACAACAGGCCAGAAGGCCTAATTACAGTGGTGAATTACATCACAGAGCACCCAGGCTTGAGATAAATCACATTTTTAATTTTTGTGTTCTCACCGGGAATCGAACCCGGAACCTTCCGTGCGTGAGTCAAGCGTCTTGACCACTACACCACGGAGGCCGCCGAGTACTGAGCCTACTCCTAGTACAAGCAGAATTTGCCAGTGTTTTTGTGCCATTTTGTAAAGATGTATGTACAAACTAATGAATGAATAAATAAATATGCAGATCCTTAGTTGAAATCGTTCAATCTGTATAATATGTGTGTTGTTTCATAAGGGTTTACCATTATTTTGGTTTTACTCATGTTAGACCAAACAATATAATTTTGTATGTATTTTTAATATTGATATAGTATACATACAACGTTAGTAATACAGTTTTTATTAGCATCATCTTCGTCTACTTATTTACAATGTTCGATTTTTTTTTCTTTAGATTATTTTACACGGCTGTTTGATTTTGTTGAATATTGAGCACTTTTGAAATAGAAGGTACCTACTTTTGATAGAGAAAATATTGTAAACGGTAAAATTAAATTTAAATCTAAAAAAGATTAAATAAATCTTTGAAACGTTTGAAAGATATTTCCTGAATCAAAACGGGCTATTAATTATCCGCATGTAGTTAAAACTATAAATAATTTTAATTACATTCGTATCGAGATCTTTTACAACCGCTACGCCCGGTTTCGGTACCAAGGATCAAAGACCTGCGTAATGAACCCTAAAATCAAAAATAGAAGTCCTGCATGTCGGTAATAAAAAATGCAGGCAACTAGTGTCGGTATGTCCAATAAAACAAATTATTTAACACCCGCCCGGCCGCAATTAACCCCTTCGTACGGCCCATTGTCCTGTCACTCCGGGGTCTAACGGGCAGCGGGCCCATTGTGACCGGCCGAGAAATATTACATATTACTCGCATATGTAAATTATTTCTAACATACTGACCACTGACATATGCTTTTTATTTCAATTGATGATCTTGATAGCCAACCCTGTCTTTTTTTCAGCCAGATTCATAAGTAAACAAAATCAATGCTTACCCTTCTTTATCCGTTAGATTTAACTTTGTTGATTGTGTACAAGTTTTGTGGCTTGTTAGAAGAGATTTTTCAATAAAACCGAAATAATACTAATAGATCGGTACAACTTTGACAATTAAATATTTGCAGCAAGAGGCGAAATTTGCCCTTTACAAAGGAGTCCTGCTGCCGACCTTCATCTTTCTGAATGGAAGCGAAAAACAAGGATGAACGTAGGCTGAATGCTGTCAAAATGCGATCTCTGAATATGTGGTAAAACTATATACGACGGGTGCCCAAAATGCCGAGATCATGCATTATGTAAGGCTGAGAGTTCAGAGTTGGTCATGTATGTAGAGGAAATGGACGACACAGAATGGCTAAACAGATTTATTAATGTTGATGGATGCCGAAAACAAGGAAGATCGAGAAAGACAAAGTTTTTTTTTTTTAGATAAAAAAAATACTTCAAATTTAATTATGTGTACTGACATTATTTGAAAGTTATCTGGCGTTGTCTTTGGTTACGCGAGATAAAAAACTTTTAATATGAAGGTACATGTAGCATTTTTGTAACTTTATAAAATATATTATTTAATGTTTCCATAATAGATTGAATATTTCTACAGACATTTCTTGGTGGAAGTGCATTTGAATTACAATAATAAAAATACAAAACTATATACGTATTTAAACTATTATAAGTTCACAAAATACATTATAAAACAAATTTCAAAATAAATGTTATTATTTATAAATTTATATGGGTATACCAACCAAAATATAACGAAATCGAAAAACATGTCTTTTGGGTTTGGTAAAAACAGCTCTCTTGTGCGAGAGAATTTTAAAAGACGCAAACACGCCAAAACGGAAAACATTGAGTTGCCAGAGAAGATTAACTAAATCTATTTATCCTAAAAAAAACACGAGAGAACCGGGTAGTGGTCCAGTGCCAGTGTTGCGGACTCACGGATCAGATCTCCAAGGTTTGAACTCCTCTCTACCCCAGTTTCATTCCTATTTTTTTAGTGAGTTAAATACAACTTGTTGAAAATGGCCTCGAAAATTTAAATATTTGGCTAAATCACAAAAACGCAAATATTTATAAAAATAAATAAAATTGGGTCATTTCTTAAATTGCAAATGATTTTCAATGATTGTGTTGTTTTAAAACCACTCTGCTTGTCAAAGGAAAAATGTCATTTTTAAAGCTATGTATTCTAAAAGTCAAAACCCTATTACATAAATGTTTATTAAATCTTGTTTTTTTATAAACATATTTCGTAGTCAAACATACGACACAAACGCGTTTTGTTTCTGTCAGCAATGTCTGGTGGGTGTTTATTATTACGAAAATGTAGAAGTCCAAGCTTTTGTTAGGTGGACAGACAGGTAATTTATATGTCCAAACAACTACTAATCCCACATATTTGTATATATTAGATGCATTTCACACGCGGTGGACAATCTCCAAAATGCGTTTAATGTTCTTTTACCGAACGACAATTATTTACAAAATTTATTTAATTTCATTAATTAAACTAATATTTATTAATGAACTTCCTTGAATATTATGTATCTTTTTTGGGTAATACCGTGTATGTTGGATTTGATCCGACGTTTCGGCTACCATTGCAGGAGCCATCTTCAGGGTTTTTCCCTGAAGATGGCTCCTGCAATGGTAGCCGAAACGTCGGATCAAATCCAACATACACGGTATTACCCAAAAAAGATACATAATTTTGATAACAGTGACTGTGAAAACCTTCGCACCTATTGAACTTCCTTGAGTTTTTAATTTCATTTTTTTATTCATCCTTAAAACAAAACAGATTAATTCACTCTAAATTTGTTGCAACAGAGACTGTTATTTTTTAAACAGTGACTAAAGCAGTCACTTAAACCACTCAATAACAGATCAAAAGCCCTGTAAATGTCTAGACTTTGATATTCCCTTTTCAAAAATGTTTTTCCTATTTTAAACTACCTAGGAAGGAAGTCCCGTCACTCATACTCAAAATATTGCAGATGAATTCAATAAAAAAAAAGTCATAAAAATATATTTAAAAAAAAAAAAACTAATTTAATATTTAAATCGATTGCCGATTGGAGTTTTTTAAAACGGTTTATTTTATTTTTTAAACACGAAAATGAAAAATTGAACAAAGGGCACGCTTTTTAATTATTTTAAAAATGAATGTAAAGAATAAATAAATATTTTTTTTTTAAATACATTTTAGTAACCGGTTTCGAAACAGATTGCTTTCTTACCAATGTATACTTTAATTGATAAGGAAGCTTGTATAGCTTCGAAGCTGGTGAGTAAAAAAATAAAATAATTAGTTTTTAAAAACAAAGTCATTTATTGAGGGAAAACATTTTCGAAGCCGGAATATGCAAAAATAGGCTTTAACACGGCTTATGACCTGTCATTGGCTGGTAAAAGTGGCCACAAAGCCAATGACAGGTCATAAGTCCTGTAAATGTTTAGAGTCCACATTCCCTTCTCGAAAATGTTTTCACTCTCTGTTGCAATAAATTCCAATCTAAAAAAACTCCCTAAAGAGTGATATCCAGCCTTGTTGACTAACATTTAGAAACATTTAAAATATTCTACATACGAGCATTAACTGCTAGGTGTAGTATCTACCAACATCATAACTTGAATCAGACTCCTACAAATGCTGGTATAAAATCTTATTTTATGGCCATTTTATATGATCTAAGTATATCACAAATCAAATAAATGTGCTTTATCAAACGATTTGATTTTTTATCGCGTCGTAGTAAAATAAACATTCGAAGTCAAATAAATTACTTTGATATTCAAATGGCAACCTGATTCGATATGTCGTTTTGCCATCGAAACAACCTTAATCCATTGTCAAAATGTCTAAAGTCATTGGTAAATGTCATTGGAAAGTTTAGCACATGCATTGATTTGTCAATTTGATGATTGACAGTGAATGAAACGTTAAAACATGTGATGTCAGAAGGCCTAACCATTCAACCCTCATAAATAATAATAAAATAATTATATTTTAACACAGCAAATGAAATTTAGTACTTAAAGGAAATTATTATCAATAGTATCTATTGTATTTTTTACAAAAATTTTTAAAAAAATTAAATAAACTTCTTATCAAAAAAAAATTACTAGTAAAATTTAAAAAAGTAAAAAAATAATTAGTTTTTAAAGTTTAAAAAATATACCGAAGGCTTTCTAAAAATATTTTTTTAAAAGTTTAAACAAAACATTTATTAATGAGTCATTATTAGATTTAAAAAAAAAAACAAACAAAAGCACTTTGTTAAATAAGACAATGGCATTATTTTCATTAGGTCAGATGAGGTCACCAAACACATGTTTTTATTTATTCATGAAATGACACGTAAATAAATCACTAAGATTATCGATAATTTAAATTATAAAATTATATTTACTTAAATAAGTCTCTTATATTATCGTTAAGTCGGAACGAAACAATCACAAAGCTAAATTAGTCGTTTTAATATTTTTTTAAACTAAGTAAACATGTTATTTGTATCGGAATAAAATAGACTCAACTAGCTTTTGGTCACTATATGTTTGTCTGTGTTGCGTCCTTCACACAACAATGTAAACACAACACTAATTTCATCGTTTCCGCACTTATACGGAATCTAAACTTCTGTGTAATAAAGATAGATTTTGTCCTATTCCCACCCGAATGTTGCGTTTTTTTTATGCAAAATGATAGGTAATGTTTATCGAAGAAGTGAAGAAAAAGTTTTAACTTATTTAAAGCTTTTTTTAGTTTAGTCATTTTCGTCCTAAAGAGTTTATCAACTCTTTTTGCATAATCATTACTCCAAGTTTCATTTTATAATAATGAATTTATGTCTTGCTGAAAAATCGCATTAGTTTTATATAGTAGTACTTCTTTTGATATTAAAATTTGAATGAATATTGTTGATATTAGCACGTGCGTGAAACGTGTCCACATGTGCGAAATCGCCTCATTTTAAAGTGGCACAACTCCACGGACATTTTTTTATGTCATGACGGTAATGTCATTACCATGGGTTATTGTCTGCGACCATAGCTCCATAGAGGCAGACAAAGCCCCCAAACTGTACAAAGGCCACTCAAACGACAGGGAAAGTGCGGCTACCGTCTGACAATTTGACAACCATATTTGTATTTGTATGGAACTAATGATTGAGCTGTCAAAAACGGTTTTTTGTGCTTCGAGATCGGCTAATAGATAAGATGAGGAAGAATAAACAAATACAATATTTAAGAATTTTAACAATAATATCTTGTAAAAAAAGTAAGCAAGCGTAGATTCATAATCTCGTTTTTCATAACTATAAAAAAACACAATCAAAGGTCTAGTTTAATACGCTTATTCATTTGATTTCATCAACATTATTGATTTTCGTTATGCAGTGGAATTTATCAGTAATATTATCGAACTAATACTTTTCAGGAACAAGATATTTTTTTTTCTTGCTTTTTTTATTTCATTTTGTTTTCTTACGAGCGGTAAAAATAAGAGCATTTTAATGTACGGCGAAATTTCTCTAAATGGTTTTTAAAAATAAAAATATAAAAAGCCGTCACTAGTTCTCTAATTACTTCATAATTTAAATTTTTTAAATTTCACTTAATTATTTTTTTAATTATTTTTTTTACTAAATATTTAATCAATTTTTAGTATAACCGCAATTGCTGGCACAAAAATTTATTAATTATTAAAAAACTACTAAATACAAATTTCTTTAATTTTTAAAATTATTTCCTAATAAACTAATGATACGAGTAGTTTGGCAATGTATTCAAAATAAAACACGTTTATATGATTTTTCTTACAACTTACTTTTAATATACAAGAGCGTATATTGTGACGCGTTTCGTCTTGTTAGGATACTCGTATTTTCAAACTCTGAACTCTGTTTGACAAAAAATATTGAATGTTTAAAAATAAATAAATTTAAAAAAAAAACAAACTGGTATAAGAAGTATACAAATTGAAAATTTGTTTTCAGGCGTTGCCTAGTAGGTAAAATGGTTCAGCCGGAAGAATCTCACCCATATGATAAAGGCTTTTACTCTTTTACTTCACAAAAGTCAACAGAAGTAAGAGTTGAGGAAATGTGCATGTTTAAACATAATAAAACTGGTGAATGTTACACAGTGCGCAAAGTGGCCACTCAAAACAGCCAATGACAGGTCATAAGCCCTGCGAATGCCTAGACTCTCATATTCTTTTCTAAAAATGTTTTCTCTCTCTGTTGCAACAAATTAAGATCTAAATTAATGAGTTTTATTCTATTGGTAACACGGTAGTCATATAATATGCTAATTATTTTATCTAGACGGTACGTGAAGAAGTTTGTTGCACATTTGTCCTACGACTGCTTATATTAGTCCATTTTGGTATGCATCTATGTCACAAGTCGTTAAGTATGAGAATAAAGGCGAGTCAAATCCGCTTAACATTTCAGACACATACCGAACTGCTGAATGTTTTTAATACGTTAAATAAATCTCAATTGCAGAAACGGCTGAATTTTACTGAAAATATTGCATGAAATGGTTTAGGTTAGGTACATCAGGAATCACTACAATATCTTTTTTTTCAGATACAAAAACTCAAAATCATCATTATCATGCTCTTTCCGCATCTAATTATTTTTTATAGGTTTAAAAAATCTCAATGAGGAAGTTCAGTCGTTTTTTTTTAATTTTTTTTTTGTTAGTAGATTATTAAACTAAGCTAAAAATATTTTTTTTTTTTTTTTTAGTATCCTAATACCATCGCTGTGATTTTTTAAAGTTTTGTAATTTTGAAAATTCCCACAAAAACTTCTAAATTACTCCGCGTGTGACGTCACAGGTTCTAGTCGGCAAGTGATCAAAACACACATCTGAACGAAGAACGTAACTGACAAGAAGCAAAGAAAATACGGGTTTAAGTGACATTTACTTTTCGAACCGCCGTTTGCATGAGTTTAACGACATTGTTTGACATGATCGGACAAGTTTGTTGGAACGACATACAGTTTGTTTTTATTGCTGAAGTTTAAAAGGTAGACCCCGTAGAATTTATTATAATCACAAAGTAAACAATCTAAACATATTAAATACTGTCATAATTGATTCGCTCTTTGTTGAGTTGACTGCTTAGTGAATTTCGATTTTTCGATTAGATTTTATTCTGTGTCCTTATTTGTGATTGTATTTAAATATGCCTTCGAAAGCATGTGCAGTTTTAAAGTGCAGAAACACGTCAAAAAATACGAAACTATTTTTTATGTGTCCGCGTGACAGTGACAGAAGAAGGAAATGGTTTAGCGCTATAAAGTTTCACGGAAAATACAAAAAAGAAGAAACTAAGTCCGTTATTTATGTATGTGGAGACCACTTTAATGTAAGTTTGATTATATTTTAAGTACCTATACCATAACATGAACGTTCTTTTGAAGTTTTTTATAGTTTAAAAAATAATTATTACCTCACCTTTATTATTTTTGTTATGAAAACGTAATAATTTGTTTTAACCTTTTTAAATATCGTTAGGAATGCGAATGCTTTATTTACAAGTTTATAATTCATCTATTCAATTAGTTTGAGAAGAAACATAACCTCTAAACTTAGAAACTTTTTAAAACAATGCAAAACAAACTATGAAGAAGATATTTAACATATTTTGACTATTATAATCTTAATTATTTTAATGATTTTTCACAAAGATAATGCCAATATAAAAAGTGTTTTTTTTTTTCAGCTTGATGAAGATGTAGAGAATTTAATTTCGCATAAGATAACTGGAAATAAAATGCGACTCAAGAAAGAGGTTGTTCCACATGTATTTAAATGGCAGCATAAAAAAGCTGGAATATTACAAAATACGCCTCCAGAATCAACTTGTATCAATTTATTTGCAGAATCCGCTCCTTTTAACGTTGATGATATTTTACTGCCTTCAACTAGTTCACGTTCAAAAATAGATATATCCCCGCACATACTTGGAAGTCAGCGCTCGGCTATCGTTACACACACGGAAACCCCTCAGCATCAGCATACCTCCGCTGATAATATGCAACGGATCTATGAACTGCATACACTAGACCACCCGCCAAACTCTACTGTCAGTTCTGTATGTGACAAAGCGGTGCAAGCAAATATCAAAGTGCGTTGCCAAAGCTTGGGAACTAATACAGTTTCCAAACTAACGTCACTTTTATGTTCTCCGACTAAAGTTAGAAGCGAGAATATAATGTATTCACCGAAAAAACCGCAAGACCTTCTCCTGCAATCTTCTGGCAGTGATGTTTCATTAGAAGAAAAAGAGTTTTCAGTATATACATCTGACACAGATTATTTAGCGTCAGAAATAGATGTAGAAGAATATAAAGCCACTATGTTAACGGGAATTTTAATGTCTGTTCTGAGGGAACCAAAACTATGTTTAGGTATACCGAAAAAATCTTACTATCTTATTTCTGTTCTGCAAGAAACTGTTCCTTTATCTTATAGAAATATTTTGATAACTCTAAAGAAGCTGCGCTTAAATGATTCATACGCAATTTTAGGCATGCATTTTGGCTTATCTTCATCTAGTATTTGTAGTATTTTTAATGATTGTTTATATCCATTATCGGCTTGTTTAAAGCAACTTATTGTGTGGCCTGAAAAACATACTTTAAAGCATTTTATACCAGAAGCTTTTAGATATAGATATTCCGACATCACATGCATAATAGACTGTTTGGAAATAGAAATTGAAAAACCAACTGATTCTTTGAATCAGTCTTTAACATGGTCAGAATACAAAGGCTGTAATACTATGAAGTATCTAATCTCGTGTACAGCCGATGGATTAGTCAACTATGTTTCAACTGGTTACGGAGGGCGGGCCTCTGATAGTTTAATCATTCAAGATTGTGGTTACTTAGATTTATTGTCACCGGGAATGAAAATTATGGCTGACAGAGGGTTTAAAAATATTTCTGGGGCCTTGTATGCCAAGGGTTGCGAGCTTGTGAGGCCTCCCAGTGTTGTAACCAGCACAAAACCCACCGCCGAAGAAGTTATGGAAAGCAAGAGAATAGCTGCATTAAGAATTCACGTAGAACGAGTGATAGGAAGGCTACGAGAGTTCAAAATGTTGTTACCTCATGCTAGAATTGACAATCACCAAATACACACAATAGATAATCTAATTCTTATTGCTTCTGGCATCATTAACATTCATGATGCACTCATCAAAATGTAATATTTTTTATATTTACATATGTTTGAAGGCCTAAACTTGTAGTTTTGCATTTTTATTCTGATTATTTTTCTTATAATTTTTCCATTGTGTACTGTTTATTTTTTCTGACCCTGGTATCAGGGTACTTATAACCTGTATGTCATTATGTTTCTACACATGTTTTCAATCAAATCCGTTTCAAACCTTTTTTCATTCTAGACTTATAATCTGATATGTTATTGTATAGTTATTTTCTTTCTGTAAATGTACCTGTAAATACAAAGTACGTTATTTTCTCTCAAACTTGTTTTCATACTAGATGATTGTTATGTTGCCTGATATGTTATTGCATACTTATTATCTTTCTTTACATGTGCCTGTATATACAAAGTACATTCTTTTCTCTCAAACCAGTTTTCATACTAGATGTGTAAACTGATATGTTATTGCATAATTATTATCTTTCTTTACATGTACCTGTATATACAAAGTACGTTATTTTCTATCAAACCTGTTTTCATACTAAATGTGTAACCTGATATTGCATACTTATTATCTTTCTTTACACGTGCCTGTATATACAAAGTACATTCTTTTCTCTCAAACCTGTTTTTATACTAGATGTGTAAACTGATATGTTATTGCATATTTATTATCTTTCTTTACATGTGCCTGTATATACAAAGTACGTTATTTTCTATCAAACCTGTTTTCATACTAAATGTGTAACCTGATATTGCATACTTATTATCTTTCTTTACACGTATACAAAGTACATTCTTTTCTCTCAAACCTGTTTTTATACTAGATGTGTAACCTGATATGTTATTGCATAGTTATTATCTTTCTCTACACGTGCCTGTATATACAAGTACATTCTCTTCTCTCAAACCAGTTTTCATACTAGATGTGTAAACTGATATGTTATTGCATACTTATTATCTTTTTTTACATGTGCCTGTATATACAAAGTACGTTATTTTCTATCAAACCTGTTTTCATACTAAATGTGTAACCTTATATTGCATACTTATTATCTTTCTTTACACGTGCCTGTATATACAAAGTACATTCTTTTCTCTCAAACCTGTTTTTATACTAGATGTGTAACCTGATATGTTATTGCATAGTTATTATCTTTCTCTACACGTGCCTGTATATACAAAGTACATTCTCTTCTCTCAAACCAGTTTTCATACTAGATGTGTAAACTGATATGTTATTGCATACTTATTATCTTTCTTTACATGTGCCTGTATATACAAAGTACGTTATTTTCTATCAAACCTGTTTTCATACTAAATGTGTAACCTGATATTGCATACTTATTATCTTTCTTTACACGTATACAAAGTACATTCTTTTCTCTCAAACCTGTTTTTATACTAGATGTGTAACCTGATATGTTATTGCATAGTTATTATCTTTATTTACATGTGCTTGTATATACAAAGTACATTATCTTATCTCAAACCTGTTTTCATAGTAGACGTGTAACCTGATATGTTATTGCAAAGTTATTATTTTTCTTTACATGTATGTGTATTTACAAAGTATATTCTTTTCTCTCAAACCAATTTTCATACTATAATAGACTTGTAACCTAATAGGTCATCACATAGTTGTTCTCTTTGTCTATGTACATATTACCCATTACATAATAATAAAAAAAAGCATCTTTTCAAATACACCTTCATGAAAAATGTGTTCTATAATAATTTCTAGTGACCAAAAACATGTACTCATATTTAATGATACGTTTTATTTTAATAAATATATTCGTTTTTTAAAGCGCATTTTGTTATATTCCAACAATATTTTTTTAAAAACTATTTATTGAAACCATGGATTAGTTATTAAATATAAAAAATTAAGTGTCTATTTTAAATTATTATGAAAATAAAACTTTGTTATTAGTGTTACACAATTTTTATTCTTTTACAAGAACACTACTACAGTTTCGGGAGAGCACTCCTCCCATCGACGGGTGATATAAAACTAATATAGTAAACACAGAATATTGTTCACAATGTCATAGAATTTAAACAAAAATAAACAAATTAATCAGCGAAACTTGGAGCAGGGGGTTTTTTTCCCCTTATCTAAGGTGTTAGCAATCCAAGTTGTTCGAGCACTTTTTAGTGCTCTCATTGATGACACACCATTGAGTTTAATTTTAACGTTAACATATTTCGGAACTAAGCTATGTTTGAGGCACTGTTGGTTAAAAAATAAATCTAAACAAATAGTTCTGTATCTACACATTAAGTTTTTATACATCATTGCCTGGTTTGCCGTACTGGCCAACATTTTTAATATTATGTATATGTATGCAAGTAGGTAAAACATATTTTAAGATAATATTCAACAGTAAAAAAAAAAATACAAAACATATGCACTACTTTTTATTCTTCAAATATATACATAATTTTCCCGAGTTTTTTAATTACTCATTTTTCAACAGTGTCAAATGTATACAAAATAACAAATGTGTGTAGTAAAAAGTAAATAAGACAAACGGGGTAAAAAGTAACTAAAACAACACTTAGTAAATTATACAAATAAAACAAGAAACAGGACAATTTTTTTTTATTAAAGCACGGTAAAGAATTAAGTAACGTTAAATAGGAAAGTTAAATAAATTAAAACATCCATAAATACAGTAAGAAGCAAAATATAAGTAATTTATATTATTATTTAGCAGGAAACAAAAATGAGAAAAACAAAATAGAATTTAGAGTCTACATCTATGCCAGTCGGATATTCTTATGATTCAGGAACCACAGCCAGGAAGTTCGCTGGATCACAGGGGTAGTGTCTTGCTGGGAAGTCCTCAACAATATGAATAATAAGTGATTATAATGCGGGAAAAGATTTTTGTTAAAAACAGTACATGTACATATTTATTTTATTTTGGGGTAAATGGCGTTAAACCAAAATGTATTGCATTTTTTTATCAAATCCTCACAAAATATTTTGTCATACTCTACAGTCAATGTAGTGATGTTTTTAGTTTTCTCAAAGTCAGGATGAGCTATACAAAATATTCCGGAAGTTTTCTCGGCAAAATGCATCTGTAGTTGTATCTGCGCTAAGTATTTGTTAGCTGGCTTCTGACCTCTAGTATATGTTTTAAAAGTATCCTCGTTGATTGGGCACTTCACCTCCACAACAAAATCATCCGCTATTGCATCTGGAGATGCACCGAGTAGCGGACACTCTCCGTTTAGCAAAATGCCAATTTTCTTCATTCGTTTATTTAGCATTTTACTTAAAACGCCGATGACCTCAGCTTCCAGGTCTCTGCCTCTTTTCATTGCCTTGGTATCTTTAATCGATATGCCACCGAGGATTCTTTCAACAAGGGTACCGTCGAATGTGTGGCAATGTGCAGCTTCGTTTGCCTTGGATGCCGTTATCCTTCCATACCGAAGCTCAGACCAGAGGCCACTATTTGCTTGCTCTTTTGTGGCTTCTGCGGCTTCTTGGCATTGTGTTGAGCTCATCTTAGAACGGAAAAAATTGAGAACTCCGGGAATTCCGATTCCCTCTTCTCGGGACTTCAAAGTTAAATGCCAGAGCGACAGTAGCCTAGTAGGACTTATGTCACTATAGTATTTAGTGAGTTGGGTGTCAGTAACACCTAACTCTGCAGATTTTTTAAAAAAAGCATTTAAAAACTTTCCAACGGGAATGGTTTTTGATGATTGACTGGGTACATTTTTTGTAAAATCTTTGGCCTTTACGAATTTTATTGTTGTTCCAATTTTCGATAAAACTGACTTGGTCCAGTAGCACTTTGTGGATGTAGTTGCCGGCTCCTCACTTCGCCGGTGCATCCATGTGAGAAAGGCAATAGCGTGTTTACAACCACCTTGGCTTGCAGCACAGCCTTCACACTTGACGGATTCTATTTTTCCATCATTTTCATTGCAGACCAATGTAACTCCATAGCCTTGGCTGCGCACTTTATGTTCTGGAGTTATTTTTGCTTTTACACTGCAAACACCTCCTGAACGCCTCAGCTGGACATAACCAACAGCATTATCACCGTAGCTCTCTCTTGTTGATCTGAAAAATAAATACACACATTACTATCATTTATGTGTGAAATATTAAAGATATTATTTTACTTTTTTCAATGTTAAACAGCTTTGAAAAAAAAAATCATCATCATCATCCCCCTTCCGCACCTTATGGTGCATAGGTCACTGCATTGATCGCAACGTATTTTGATCATTTTTGTTACATGAAGGTAAGATGATCAGTATTACGCCTCAGGTACCAGTCCAGAGACTATGAAATATTCTAGTGTGAAAACGCCCTTTTAAATAAATATTTCATATCAACCATGTCAGGAATTGAACCCGAGACCTCTTGCATGGTAGGCAAACGCGTTGACCATTTCACCACGAGGCCGACATTTTTAAAGAAAATTATTAAAATAAAAAAAAATTAAAGGAATTAATATTTTCATAAAAACTTTCAATAGTAATTTGAAGATTAACATTGAAAAAAATAAAAAGCAACAATCGATTTTGAACTATTTATGAATCTAAAACACCAATAAAAATATTTAATTTAAGGTTAAGTTGAAGTCTTCATGAAAACATATCTGCTTTCCATTATATTCCTTAGACAAATAAAAGAACTTTGAACTATTTATTACTTTGGAAATAAATCATTATTAAATAATGTGAGTAAACATTTGGAAGTTTATTGAATATTAACTTACAAAATAGATGAAACTACATCGACGTGATAAAATATATTACGGGAAAAAGTAATTAAACAAACAAACCTTGCTGCTTTAACTCCTTTAATTTCTGCACTTATAAAATCCTTATTGTTACAAAAATACTCGGCCATCATTATCGAATCAATTTTTGGCAGGTTATCGGATCTCGCCTCGACAAATCCACTTTCCGTCATTTTAAAAAAATGGTTATGGAAATTATATTATATATGTATGTTTAGAATACGTAATTCTAATTTTTAAACCGTTTTTCGTTTAAAACGTTGAAAGCACAATGAAAAAATAACAAACACAAACACGGCAGGCGAATCAAGACCGAAAACATCAGATGTCAACAAAGTTATGTCAAAGCACCGGCTGTCAAGTCAAAACAAAAACACGCTAACGTTGGTAGTTTTGAAAAAATGGCTACGCCGGAAACCGGAAATCTCTCGCCGGTCGCCATAACTACATTATAACGTTATGATTTATTGGCTATTATAAGCACGTGATCATGAGAACCAGTGACGTATTAAAGTAGTGCATTTTATTAAAATCATTTTTAATAATTTTTTCGTATATTTTCCAGAACTTTCATCATACAATTAAATGTTTTAATTCTTATCACGAGTAAGAAAACATTTTTTATATTCATTTTCCCGTAGGGCTGAAGTTCCTCATTGCGAAAACGGCTGAATTTTGTTGAAAATATTGCATGAAAAGCTTTAGGTAAGGTGGATTACGAATCACGACCATTTCTTTTTTTTTCAGATACAAAAACTCATCATCATTATCATTCCCTTTCCGCACCTAATGGTGCATAGGGCACTGCATTGGTATACCAATCTCGGCAAACTAAGTGTATCTTGATCATTTTATTTTTTTGTTAAGACAAGGTAAGATGATCAGTCTTGCGCTTCGTGTACCAGTCCAGGGACTACGTAAATATTTTTGTGTAAAAACACCTTTTTAAATCAATATTCCATGTCAACCACGTCGGATATGAAACTCGCTGACCACTACATCACGAGATAGACAAATACAAAAACTACTCGATCAAATAAATTATTGACACATTTAAAAAAAAGTTTTTTTGATTTGGTGTGATAAGATACTAAATGTATCTTTCATTTATCTTCCTTTCTATTTATTTAATTATTTAGTCGTATATAGGAATTCAACCAATAACGCGTGTAAAAAAAATGGTAAAAAAAGGGTCATGGAAAGAGATGTGCTTGGATACTTCAGCTAAATTGCTAGTTAACTAAGTTTCTTTTTTCCTAATAGAAATATGTATACTATGGGTTTTTTTAATATGTATTAATGTGGCATATGTGTGTATGCAAATATATATGTATGTTTAAATTTGTCAATAATATCGTTTGTTACCTACTGATTAAATCAGTATACCAACGCACAGGCTATGTTAGATATTTTTCGGCTATATTTCTTTGATCCTGTTTTTCCACATGCTGTGTTCTGTCAATCTACGGACTTTTACAGCAATTTTAAACAGAATCGGGACAGAGTATATAACCTTGAAAAAATAGTTTGTGGTGCCGTATGTTCAATTTTATATGTTATTGTGAAACAGCCTCATTAGATGTCGCATATAAGGACGGCGTCACAATAACCTTTTGAATTTGCATGCTACGTGTGGGATTTGAGGAAAATAATTACTATAAAGGCGTTCCTACTGCTCGCTATTGCGAATTTGGTTTAAATCGCACATTACGGAAGCGTCTTAACCCTTTCAATCTACATTTTAAGCCTGGAAGACTAAATTTGAACGATAAATAAGTGCAGTTTAAACAACCTTTCAAATCAGTATTTTTATACCATTCTACCAGGGATTGAACCCAGGACTTCGGGAATGGTAGGCGAACGCGCCATTTACTACATAGTGTTAAAAACTATGTGAAATTATACAAAGGTTGAAAAAGGCGAACTCTGCAATGGAGTGGTTAAAACGGTTGATTCACGCACGGAAGGTTCTAGGTTCGATTCCCGATAAGAAAAAAAGCGATTTTATAAAATTAATAATGTCCTACAAGACGAAACGCGTCACATAATACACTATTGTAAATTTAAGAAATTAAAGTAAAATTAAATCTTATAAAAGTATTTTATTTTAAACTTTACAATTCATTTCATATTATTATGTTATTTTTAATTATTATGGCAATATTTTATTTTTTACAATGTAGAACGAATGGACAGCGAGAGAACGGCTAGAGAATATTTACAATGCGAATGTTGATGGATGCAGAAATAGAGGAAGACCAAGAAAGACAGGGCATGACCAAATCCAACAAATACTTAAAGATGGACATGTCAAAAGTCGGAATAATCGGCGCGCGTGCATGAGAAGATGTATGAATGTAGAGGAAGCGAGATCTGTATGCAAAGATAGAGTGTTGTGGCGTTCTATCCTCTCTGCCTACCCTTACGGGGAAACGGCGTGATGGTTTGTTTGTTTGTTTGACAAGTGGAATTATACGAGTGGCTTTTTACAAGTAGCTTTTTCTATAATATTTTTTTTCATTGTATTTACTTTGAAAATTATAATTGGCATATAATTTTGGTTAATTTGAAAGTATTGTATTTTTTGTTACAATGGCGGTTATATCCCTTTAATAAATCAAATAAAAAAAATATAATTACATATGTATATAAGTAAGCACGCACACATTTAAGAATGTATCATAATTTAACACGTATGATTATTATTTAGAAACTTCGATGGTCCGTCTTTGAACCTTATCTTCGTTACATAATTCAATCATCGTTGACTGTATGTTCCAATAAAATAAATAAATATTTTCGGGCGCCTAAGGTGTTAGCATGTTTTGTTGAGTCACGAAACCTGGGCATCCTTAAGTGGCTATCCTTTGTGGTTTTTCAAAATAAAATTTCCCGCGATTGGATATTCATTACACGAATCTACTTAATCACAGCAAACACTCGGCGGCTGAACAACTGGTCACTTACTTAACTTAAACTTAAAGTGACACTTACATAGATCGTTAGTCACCGCTAGTGCCATAAACATAAAAAATGGGGTAGTTTACAACCATAAATAAGTAATAAAACTATTTTGAACTCATTTTGTGTTTAATAAATTTATTATTTTAATGGTAGAAAAGTTACATACTTTTATTTATGAAATGTAACAGAATGCGTATACTTTTTTGTTATGGTTATTTTTTATTTTTTATTTAAATTATAAACAAACTATACATAATTACATATAATATTCATAATATCGAGTTCTCCAACGAGTTAATGTGAGTGTCGAGTTCCCCGGACTTACTGCCACTCGATTGGCAGTCAGTCCGTCTCATAGTGTAGTGGTTGGCGTATTCGTCTACGATGCTTTCTGTTCCGACATCAACATTGGTGAGATCGACGTGAAATATGTTTTACTGCTACTACTACTACTATTACCATCACGCCATTTCCCCGTAAGGGTAGGCAGAGAGAATGGACTACCACACACGTCTATCTTGACATACATTCCTAGCTTCTTCCACATTCATACATCTTGTCACACATGCCTTCAGTTCTGTCTGCTTTTGACATGACCATACTTAAGATTTTGGTTTATCTGATCATGCCACGTCTTCCTTGGTCGTCTCGTCTCGCGTTACCGCTATGTTTTCGGCAAATATACTTGTTTTACCATTCTTTCGTCGTCCATTTGTTCTACGTGACCAACCCATCTCTAAGACACTTTCTTAATCTTATCAATTATACTTGACTCAGATATATATATATATATTTAAATATGTTTTAAGGTGGTTTAAGGCTACGTACTGTCTTTGGACTGGCACTTGATCACCTTACTATCATATAACAGTGTATTTATTGTGCCTTTTCTATATTTATTGAAGGTATCCTATCTACTTCTAGAAATATTCCAACAGACGTAACTGACGCTCTAATAAATGCTTACGTCGTTTCACGTCTAGATTACTGTAATGGAATATACGTACGCAAATCGCCAAAAATATAAAACTACGAAAATTCAATCTGTTATTAATGCAACAGCAAGGTTTATTACGGGGGTTAAAAAATATTCTCACATTCAAATCTTCGAGATTTGCTCTGGTTAAAAAGCTCAGAGATAATAAAATATAAGCTTTGCATGACAGTATTCAAATCGTTCCATGAAATGGCTCCAAGACAAATCGGACCTCAGTATTGGGAAAAATACAAGTCGAAGAAAATCTACTCTTAGGTCAGCATTTGATTCAGACAGGGAAAAAGTTGCCAGCTACTCTGACTGGAACCAGCTGCCTTCACACTTGCGAATCATCGACAGCCCCAGTCAGTTCAGATCTCAACTAAAATCTCACATCTTTCGTTTATCGTTCCCTCACAGTTTTAAAATCTGTAAATATAATATGTAATGTTTGCTTAGTTAGAACGTAAGTTTATGTCTAAAATTGTTAAGCGGTCTTCTGGTGATTTTTCTCGAAAATAACGCCATGTAAGTCGGCAAAATATTATTATTATATTATTACATATTATTTATTATTACCATATGCATATCTAACATCAGACATTTTATTGCTTTTTTATGCTGACGCGTCGCCCATATCTTGGTCTTCATTCCCAGGTCCCTCTGGTGTCAATAAAGGAATAATATACCATTTATTTATCCTCTTTCACTTGCCCGTATCAAGTAACCAAACCTAACCTGACCTCACCGTCCCCCGCCATGTCTCACCTAACCTAACCGCAAACTTCTGCACCCAAGGTTCAACGTTCCTCACATACTTGCGCTTCACTTTATTTTTCTAAATATATTCACTTGCATTGCATCGCAGAAATCTTATTTTCATTATTTTAAAATAACATAAGCTACATATGTATAGTATTAGACTCGAAATGAACTATGAATGCGAACTTTGAGCACGTTTTAAAAAATATCTAAAAAATATTATTTCTTGGTAGATTGAGAAATAAATTAAATAGAACTACTGCAGAACTCATAGATAAAACTATAAGAATTCCACATATAGATTACTGCACAACAGTATTATTTTTAGCCAATGACGGAAATTTAAAAATGAGTACCAAAAGTTTAAAAAAATAAAAATTGTACGTCATTCGAAAGATAATTTTCTGTTATATAAGATATTTTATTTACTTTTACGTTGAATAAATTATTTTAGTTTAATACAAGCCCTCAAAATGGAGTGTCAAGTAGACGAAAGTAAGCATTTTTGACATCTCTTTTCTGCTCGCGTTATTAACGTGGGTGGCCTCCGTGGTGTAGTGGTCAAGACGCTTGACTCACGCACGGAAGGTTCCGGGTTCGATTCCCGGTGAGAACACAAAAATTAAAATTTGATTTTTCTCAAGCCTGGTTGTTCTGTAATATAATTCACCACTGCAATTGGGCCTCAGGTTCTGGTGCAAAAAACGAAATGAAAAAAAAAAATGAAAACAATAACAATATACAAATAAATATCTTTACTCAATTTAATATTGCTGATAATAATGCGACAGTCAACTTGGTTTAAAATAGGAAGAAATCATCGTAAATCATCATTTAACTACAATCATTTGTATGGGAAAAGTCAGCGCCATGTTTACAAAAACATTTCGCATATATTCGCCAAAGTTCCTAAGCAGACAAAACTCGATTATCGACAAGTTAATAAAATATCAGCCATCGCGTCGTAACACCGCGGGTGATAATTCAAAAAGCAAACAAAACATTCGTATATTTGTAATATCCACCTGCATATAACTTCTACCTAGTCATGTACATATTAACTACCTGTGTGTTTGTAGCTTGTTCAATTTTGACACTTGATGATTCCGGAGCAGCGGCGTCAATGACCTCGATATAATTTTGGTGGTTATTTAACAAATCTGATGATACGATGAACGGTTTGTACCTCACAATCATTTCCATCAGCTGCCTAAGCAAACGTGCTGACCATTATACCACGAGGCCAAAGAAACATAAGAACTGATACATAATTAAAACAAAATGTTTCGTACGTAAAAAAAAAGTCTTATACTATGCATATTTAATTATGTGTGAATCTTAATTTGTATAATTTATATTTTGATATTTATATCCGATTATTTTTTTTTCATTGTAGTCTTTTAAATTTTATTATTTATACCTTGTTTTTGTATTGTTAATTTATTGCATCAAATGTTTTTTTATAATTCAGTCTAATTAATTTTACCACGTATTTTTTATTGTCAATTATTATTGCTTGACACGAATACAGCCTAAAAAGCCTTAACAAATTCTATTATATTTAAACGAGTGAAATTTTGAATGAATAAATAAATAAATATAATGTTATTGTTTATTGACTTGTATCTGTATTCTAAATTATTATTTTTCTAACTCCTTCTAATTTTCAGGTTCTTTTACAATAACTAACAAAAAAATGCACTTCTGTTCTCTCCACTACAATAAATGTATAAATTATCATGTATATTCATACATGTATTACTAATAAGTAAATACGATTCTTTTTTTCTTTTTTTCTTACTCTTTTTTACTCATTTTTTCCTACTTTTGTGTAAAATACATGTCTGTCTTAATATTTAAAAATGCATTTCTGTTCTCTCCACTGCAATGTTTGCACTATATGAATCGTATACCCATATATTTTATACTAATATGTAAATATGATTTTTCTTTATATTTTTTATTTTTATTATTCTTCATAAAATATTTTTTTTATTTTTTGCTACTTTTGTTTAAAATACATATCTGTCTTTATATAATAGGTAAAACAGTATCTTAAACATTTAGAAGCCTATAAACCATTTAAATAAATGAATAAAATTAAGTAAATAATATAATAAAGTCAAAATGTCAATATGTATAGAACCAATTTTACCGAGAAAAGTTAAAGTGTAAAGGGTTTTTTTTATTTTTAATATTCATAAGTTAATTATTTGCTTATGATGGCAGTATAGTTCATAATCACATAGATCCATTCGGGATTTTACTCTTGAAATAATCTTTATTATACCTGGTTTAAGACCCGGTAGTTTTTGTCGGTCTAAATTAACGGCCATTCTTAGTTTATTGACATCTGAGATGGTATTTATCAAGCGCTACACGGAGACCACAAACTCGCAAACTGCACGTTCGTTAATATTGTCAGTCTACTAAAGTTTAAATTCGTAAGCCGAATATTAATGAGTACGACTTATTGATGCTTTTGCAAATATTTAATTAGCAAAGTTGTTCTTGGATTTTTTTTCTCTTTCTAAGTGTTTTTTTTTTACTTGTCTCGTTGCCTCGCATTTATCGAGAATAGGTGTCTTTACTTCGGCAATGTGTCTTTGTGAAAATGACGATGAGACATTAGATCATCTGTTTTTTGACTGTCCCCTCTTCGAAAGAAGTGAATTCCTTCAAAATATATGTGAAGAATATAATACGTTCCCTCTTAACGTAAAATTTTTACTAGCCCAGAATGATTTGGATACTTATTTACTTCTGACTAAATTCCTAAGGACAAATAATAAAAATATTTGAATTTGTTAAATATTATTTGCATAATTTAATTAATAAGTCTAATTGAATGTCCCTCTTTACTTTTGGCCCGAAATTTCATTTTATGTTTACGTTACTTTATACAGTAATAATATTTTATTGTCACATAACTCTTTCATACTGATTTTAACTACTCACATTATATTATATTTTTTCGTGGGTATGGGTTTTTTTTGTCGTTCACTGAAGCGTATATTCTATAAATTTCTTATTCTTGTTTCTAAGAGCCAAAATCACTCGCAAACGAGTGGAGGCGTATAAAAAAAAAAAAAAAAAAAAGTGTTTTTTACCCGAAATGACCATAGATTTCAACAAATATACTACTACATACACTCATTTATATTAATAGTTTTTTGAATTACTATTTATTTTATGACTAACAAAAATTACCTGTCGTTAGCGAGAAAAGATATGTTTAGTTTTAAGTATCTACTGAATGTCATAATCAATAAAATCATATGTAAAAAATTATAGTAAAAAAATTGAGATTTTTAAAATAAGCTGTCACAAAATGACTTCATTTTTACGTTCCGGATTCAGTAAAATAATTTCCTGCAACAGAGATGGATTTATTTAGTCGGCCTCGTGGTGTAACGGTCAGCGCGTTTGCCTACCACGCGAGAGGTCTCGGGTTCGATTCCCGACATGGTTGATATGAAATATTTATCAAAATAAAAGGGTGTTTTCACACCAGAATATTTTTTAGTCCCTGGACTGGTACCTGAAGCGTAAGACTGTTTGTCTTACCTTCATGTTACAAAAATAATCAAGATTGGTGTACCAATGCAGCGCCTTATGAATCGGAAAAGGAAAGGAAATAATGAGAGGGAAAATATTTTAGAGAAGATAATATGGAAGTCTAGGCATTTTTAGGGCTTACGACCTATCATTGGCTGGTTTAATTGGCCACATTACACATCGTGTACCATTCACAATTCTGCATATGTTTAAATATGTACATTTCCTCAACTGGCTAATGATAGGTCATAAGACCTGTTAATGCCTAGACTTCCATATTCCCTTCTCAAAAATATTTTCCCTTAATTTGCGACAAGTTAAGATCTTAATAACTCCCAAGGAATAAAATCCAAGCAGTCTACAAATATTTGGACAAACTCAAAACATCGTTAATTAAAGTATTTCTATTTTTCGTTGAAATTATTGTAACCAACGATAAATTTCCCCCATCACCATTATTTCATTTTCCGCACCAAATGATGCATAGGGCATAATAACTGTATCAGTAATCCAAATGCAGCGTATTAGGATGGTTAATTTTATGGCATGGAAGGTAAGGTGATCAGTCTTACGCTTCAGGTGCCAGTCCAGGGTCAATGAAACACTGCGGTGTGCAACCTCTTTTTAAACTAATATTTCACATCCCCTGCCAGGAATTGAACCTGGGACTTCAAACATGGTTGGCGAACGCGACTTGAACGAGGCGGACTTATCTCCACTCGGTTTCCTTCTTTTACGATTCTTACCTGAGAGTAGCTATCGAGTCGAAAACACTCGTCCGGAGTACTGGTTCTTTTTCACACACAAAATCGTATTCTTCATCCACTCGGACACAATAATAAAAAACAATAATACGAAAAAACAACAATCTAACAATACATAAAAAAGCAATTAACTCTTATCATACCATTGATATTTGGGCACACCAAAAGTTGGAATATGCGCGCATTCTTAAGACGATGTGTGAATGTAGAAAAAGCGACATTTGCATGCGAAGACAAAGTTGTATGGCGTTCTTTCATCTATGCCTACCCCTAAGGGGAAATGACAGGATGTTTATTTGTTTTGCAATTGAATAAAATGTCCAAAAAAAAACTTGCCAAGTGATGATTTCGAACCTAATGTAATTTCGTCAATAAATATTATGTGTTAACATAAGTTGTGTCCGTTTTTTTCAATTTATAAATGAGCACACATAGTTAACAAAAAGGTCAATGTTATAAGTACGTCATTCGAAAAAAAATCATCTCTACAACACTATGGGCCTTACTTAAAAACCTGGTATAAAGTTACGCCTAGGCATAGTAGGATAATACGGATGGGGGATACCATCCTCATTATAGTGGTAGAATAAGGATGGTATTCCTATCACTATTCTGTAACTTTATACCAGGTTTATAATTAATGCCCATTATGTTTGCTTTTACGTTACATGTATTATTTTATTTGATTATAAGCTTTCACAATAGAATGTCTCTCCTCTCTTCATAGTATAGTGTAATTTTTTTTTACTTTTTTTATTTTGTTAATCTTTGTTTTTAATTTTTGTATAAAATTTTAAGATTCAATGTGTCCATGTATTTATAATTTTCTCAAACTGAACGGTTTGGGTAGGTAGGAAGAAATTACCTTAAGGCAATTTGCCCGCCCTTATATGTGTTTATATTGAATATGTATATAAAGTGTCAAATAAATAATAAACAATAATAATAATGTGAAATAGACGAAAGTGAGCATTTTTGACACCTCTTTCTGTTCGCGTTCAATCGAAAAAAAAAATGCTGCCAAAACTGCTTACTATATTTGCGCAGTGTACGGTAAAGATGCTATGAATTATTTACTAATTTGTTGTATAATAATACAGGATTGAAAAATATTTTGTTTTTTTATTGTTGTCTCCTCTGTTTGTTTTTTTTTTGTTCAACTAATTAAGTGTAATTATTCAACGTATTAACGTAGCAATAATACCTGTATATGTGTACTCAGATACTCGTATTACGGAGACTTTTTATAGTAATTTTAATGTAATTTGATGTTTGAATGCAGAAGTAAAAAGTATTCAAATTGGATTTGAGATCCACCCAACACGAGGCATCAAATATCCGTCCACAAAAAATCACTCAACACGAGTTACACAATTGCGCAATGCATTCTGTGATTGAATTCACAATAGTTAGGTAGTCAGTACCTTGAAATCAAGAGTTACGATTTGATATAATTAGGCAAACAGAAAGGAACTCGTCTCGGAATCTATCATTGATGGCATCCAGCGACTCCAATGCACCAGTCGTTAATCATCCGACAGATCAAAGTTAGAGAAATAACGAACGGAAAGATCTCGAATATTTCAAGTGGTATTGTTAGCCGGAACAGACTCACTTTCTGTAGATATTTGTTATTTTTTATTGTATTTTACCTCCGTGTGGGGTGCTGTGCCTTAGATGTTGAAATCGACGTATAATAGAACTAAATTGAAGAGTATTGTATGATTTAAAGAACTTTATTGAAGTATAATACGTTTGCCAATACGTTTCTTTACGCCCGTTTCCCTTGATGCTTGAAACTGAATTCCTTTTACTTCCGAACTTCTTGACGAAATTAATTATTTGGAAAACGATGTAGGTACGTAAGGTCACAGATAACTAACGTTAATCAATTATCGCATTATGTAGCTATTTTATGTTATATTTTATATAATATACTATAGCGGTTATTATATATTCTTCTTCTTCTTCAGCTTTCTGTTCTCCACCGCTGGATATAGGCCTCTTCCATATTCTTTCATTTTTCTCGGTCGGTTGCTCCTTGCAGCCAATTTTTACCCCCTACAGCAGCTATGTCGTCGGACCATCTTATTCTTAGGAGAGGCCTCGCTTATTCTCCTAAGGTCTTCATTTGAAACTTTTAGTTATCTATCTTGTGGGGTCTTGTCTCACAACATGTCCTGCCCATTGCCACTTTAGTCCTGCTACGCGATCCACAATATCGGTTATTCTAGCTCTTTTAAATATTACGTATGTAAATAAATACTTTAAAAAATTACCGAGGATTTTCGATAGATAGTTAATTAAAATTTTAAAAAAGAACTTATATGCCAATGAAATTTAGTCTTTGATTATGACTTTATTTTAAAATGTTAAATCTGTTTTGACTACACTGAAAAACATCTTTGCATTTTCTGACATATAGAAGCGTTATTCCTTTACTAATAACATCTTAGATATAACAAATATTGCGTCATCCTCAAAGTTTTTTTAAAAATAACAAAAAACTATGAAAAAAATGCTAATATTTATGAAATAAATTTATGCAAAGAAGGCAACTACTTACGAATTGATATGCCATCTATTAGGCGCTTGTAATGTGTCTTTTTAATTAGACGCCGTTAATAACATATTTTACCATTGAAAACAATTTCAAAATGGAGAAAAAATATCATATAATTCAATACATTGATTATGTTTTCTGCTTTTGTTTTGTTTTATTTTTGTCACTGTTTTTATGTGTATAAGAAATAAAAGTACCGAATCGGTAACTTGTAACATATTTTATAGAATTCATAAGTCCATAAATTGTTTTAAAGTTATAATGTACACATGTTTTTAACTTTACATTATTAAAATTTGTTTTAATTTCTTAACTTACTTTTTCAGTCGAGTTTTTTTTCACATATATATATTTTTAAGTTTTATTTTTAGAGTATTTATAAATTGTTGTTCAACTTTTATTACATTTTTTTATTAAATATACAAATTACTTACTCTATTTACTTGTACATGTACATGCATATAATATTTTATATAATTCATTTTTCTCTTTACATGTAAAAGGCACAAAGTGGCGTTTTTGATTTTTAAAATAAAAATAACCATGACTTGTTTTAAAATGTATGCTATCTAGATCACTCGATTATTTTGTACTGAAAAAATATTAACGTTTAAATAAAGATGTATCAAAACACGATATAAATATATTCGATCATAAAAAAGTGGTTACTAGATAATTTAATACTAATGGTATGTTGTTTTCTTATTTATTAGGCGTGTTTTTGATTCATGGTGTAACATTTATGTTTAAAATTATCAAATAATTATTATCAGGTTCTCTTCGTAGTTTAAATTCAAACTTTAGCATAAACCATAATTTGGACTTAATTAGATAAATGATTATTTTGTTGATATTTTAATCTTAAAAAAGTCTAAACTTGTATCATGTGGATTCAATGTATGTATTTATTACTATTTTATAAATAGTTGAAAACATCGTATTATGTTTTAACGTAAAGTTCAAATTTTGATTTAGAGTTTTTTTTTTATTTCCATTTCGTAATAATTTATTGCTGCCTAGTGCAATTTGGTGATTTTGCCTTCTTGCTAAACGGGATTATAATATTTTTTTTTTCCTGGTATTATGATATTATTATGTTAAAGTTGTTCATTTAGTTTGTTCTTTAAATTAGAAATTTTATTCACCAACATCATGGTACCTAAGACAAAATATTATTTGCCTCTATGTTAGTATTTGTAATTCATTTTACTTTCAAAATAATGATTAAGGTTTTGTTTTGTTATAAAGTTAACATGTTAAAATAATTTGGTTTGATAATAACGTAGGTAAATGGTGGAAGCAGCAAATAATTTAAGGAGAATACCAGTAAATTTTATCAACCGAGGGTTTTTTCTTTTATTTTATTAACATATGTTAACCGTATATACGGCAAAAATGCCTACAAAAATTATAATCTAAACATATTTGCTTTTATTGGTTTTAGAGAGTTGAATCCAGTCCTTGTATACAAAAATTTGGACAGACTCAAAATATTGTTAATAAATCCACCTGGTGCATGAAGAAGTAAAGAAATTGAAAAAAATAATAATGTTTAGGCCTTGCCTAGTATGTGGGTGAAATATTTCCGTTAGATGAATCTCACCCGCATAAATAAAGGTTTCAGCTCTTTAACTTCACTAACATCATCAGATGAAAGAATTGAAGGAATATAGATGTTCAAATATGGGCAGAATGGTGAATGTTACACAGCGTGTAAAGTAGTATCTTAAACCAGCCAATAACAGGTCATAATCCCTGTAGATGCCTAGACTTCTATATTACCTTCCCTAAAATGTTCTTCATCTCTGTTATAATGTGTTGATATTTGGTTTTATTAACGCATACAATACTTTTATTTGTATTCTTGAAATATACACAAAAACAATTATTTTTTATATCTTTTTATATTTAAATTAAAAAAACTGCATCATACAAATTTCGTCGTAAATAAAAAAGTCGTAAATAACTATCCTGGAATATTTGTGGTAGGATAAGAAGTAAATCTTAGAATTTTGTTCCATAGTCTACGATTTAAGCACGAAACGCAACCTGGCTTATTTTTAATTCTTTTTTTAGTGTATTTTTATATTTTTTAGTGTCTTGGCAAATTCATTCATGTAAAAGAGTAAGTCTTTTGTCAATCCTTTTACCAAATGATTCATGTACGTATGTAGATGTAACAATCGTATAAAATATCACAAGACCCCGAACCCACACGTTTCTGCTAGAGTCATTGATATAAATATGTATCCTAGAATGCACTGACATCCATTTCATGAAGCTATGAATTGAATAACATTTTGTTTTTTCCCACCAACTATTTAACATTGAACCTTTTCTTATTTTATACTTAAAAACTTATCATTGTTTTAAGTTTATTTAATGTTTAAAAACAAACTAAAATTACGTTACGTTTTTTTTTTAATCACTTGACTTGTAAGTTTGATAATTATCGATACATTTGTTTTTTTTATAATTTATTTCACCTCTTTTTCAAAATTATTTAATCATTTTAACGAAAATTGTTAAACATGTTTTTTTTAATAATGCAAACCTCTTTATTTAATTTAATAAATAATTAATTTCGATTGATGTAAGAAAAATGCGAAAAAAAGATATTATTTAATGAATATTTTTTTTTTCAATTCTAGTGTAGATTGGATTGTCAAGCTTTATAAATTTGTCATGAAAAATTAAGCTTGCAAAATTACCAGAACTATTTTCAATTTCATATTCTTACTAAAATTGTAAGTCAAATATAAATAAATCATTTTTCATATTCTTTGAAATAGGTTTTAGCAATAAGAAAAATGAAAAAACTTCAAAACGTGTACAACATTGTTTTTTTAATTTTATTTTTTAATAAAGACTATAAAAAAGTTTGGGCATGATTTTAGTAATAAAAATTACCCTTAGATCAAACTAACAAGAAATCAATGATTTTGATAAATATTCGTATGCGTTTTTGAAAACACCAAATGTTTGCATTGAAATAACTCCATCGATGTTACCCTAAATAAACTAAAATCAATACATCTTATTGATTATTGATTACTGTCAAATTCACCACCAGTTTAGGAAAGGGAGAGCAAAATAGAACCATAATTTTTACCATTAACCGACCCCATTAGTTTGGATTGCAATTTTACCCCAACTTGGCAAAATTTCTCCCCAAATACTCCATCCATACGTGTATATGTAATATAATAAAATTGACTTTATTCACCCTTGGAACAATGTTAGAGAACAATGGTATTTATTGTATATACATTTAAGGTCGAGATCGCTGCCACTCCCCCTTCTAAGGGCTGTATGGAACTATCCATCATAGATCGTGATCTCATGGTGCGAATGTTTTTAACTTCTTAAAGTTCAACGAAGACTTGTGGTCGTGTTAAACGCCCACGAAATATGATTTTATTTTGTTGATTTCCTTATTGAGAACGTGAATTGAAATTCGGCTGAAGGGAATCGACAAATTTTAACACAGGATTTTTTTTACTAACATGAAAATATTTTAGATTATAATTTTAAATACACGACATTAAAAAAAAATGCGTGGTTAACGAAAAACAAATAGTAAATATAAATTTAAATTATGTATGCATATTAATTATTTAATAGTTCGCACACATATTCGAGAATTATTTTTAACAATTATATTTTTTTTAGTATTAAATACAATTTTTCTCAGGATGAATAATTTTTAAACATGACATTCACTTAAAATTAAATATTCTTCGAATTTCAATAGTATTAATATAAATGTATTGTATTTTTTCACACTGTTTTATTTTTATTTTGGGTTTTTTTTAATAAAAGGATTTACTAAATAAATATAATAAAATCTAGAAAAGGTAAATATTGTTTTGAATAAAAGTTTTTAAATATGTAAAAATAAATTTAAGCTAAAAACATTGTTTTATAGATTGATTTTTTAGTAAAGAATAAATTCTTCGTTTATTAGAAAATCACTTAAAATCGAGTTAGATTCCTATGTGATTATTTATATTTTTTTCTGTTCATCTGAAAATCAAGCAAATTTTCAAAGTGATCATTTTTACAATAATAAATTTTTTTATAGATATTTCTTCATAAAATTTCAAAATTTTGATTTTAAAAAAAATGTTTAGTTTTATTTTGACCAATGAGCGCTTTTGTCTAAGTATGATGATTTAACTCAGTGATTTTTAATAATTATTTAAGGACCCATTTATTTCAAAAATTTAAAGTAACCAAAAAATTAAGGCTTTTTTTCAATCCGTTGTCTAAATATTTTAAGATAATTTTGTTTGTTCTCATAAAAACATGAGAAAATTATTTTTAAGTAATTTGAGATATAAATTTATTTGCTATAGCTTTTTGCTTTAAAACCTCTCAAATACTTGTGTATTTTTATTTTTTTAAATTCATAAATTATCAAAGATTTTTCACATTTTTATTCCTCACATTAACTTGCATTCTGTATTGATAGAAAAGGTATTAATAAATAATGTATGTGTATTAATTTTTTTTTGTATACTTACAGTTATAATTACTTAAATAAAATATAAACGTGTGTCCTATCGATTATAAGAAAAGTGGTGAACTTTGTTTGCCTATATTAAACCAATAAAACAGTCACGCACTCAGAATGCGTACCTCCTTTCTGCATATAAATTGTTTCACGAGAACAAATAGTATGCGGGATAATTCACCACGAACTCTTCGACATACGTTACTCTACACATTAGCACGTAGAAAAAATCTATGGGAACGAAAGCAGCCTGAACTATTTGCCAGACGAATAATTATGACTACCGGAACTTTTCACTTAGGACAAAAAAAGTGTAAATTTTTCTTTTGTAACAAAAAATTGCACATTTTTTTCCAAAATTAAAAAATCGTGTTTGTTTTTTTTCACATTTTTGGAAAAAAAATTAAGAATGGAATAAGTGAAGTTCACTTACCGTTATTTGAAAAAGTCGGAAAATTCCTCGTTGTCCAATCGCGTCGTTCGTTTCTATGTTCTCCTCCACTGAGCGTCCAATCTTCTCAGCGTTCGGGGCACGACTGCCCAGCCTCCGAACCACTCAACCAATCACCACCCGACCGAAGCGAACAACCCGAACTATCCCGATCGCGAGATTATCAGAAGACGAATTTCCCCCAAATGTCCTTATCACTCAAACTTGCTCGGCGGGTCAGAGCCGCTGCATGGCACGAAGGCGATCGGAAGAAATTTCCTTTTGCCGAATTAATACGACGCGCACACCATATCGTGCGTGCGTTTTTTTCTCGGTATTTCTCGTGTGCGAAACGCTTGAAGATTCGTCCGCGAATGAACTCTTCGCTGGCGATGCACTCTGACTTTAAATACTCCGGGGGGAGGGTGGAGCGGAAGGCGGGAGGGCCACGGCCGGGGGGGGCCGTAGCGCCTTCGCCTCGGGGGTTAGAAGCGCCGAAAGTACGCGATACTGGATACAACCTTCCGCGATTACAAAACACGAAGCCGAGTAGAACAAAAATACTCCTCCAAGCTCATATAGTGAAAAAAATCGTCTCTTTTTCCTTGTTGCCTCATACTCGTTTTAATTCTTGCCGAGTGCATTCGGGTCCTACTGTAAATTCTGCTTGATCTGCGCTTGTGGCCCGTCCATACAGTATGTACACAGAGGGTCTCCCTCGCCTGTGTGCGTGTACTGAGGGAAGCTTCGGAGGTTTTGCGCGACCGCTGATCATTCCGTTCCGAGATGCGCTCGGAAGAAGTTGGCTTCTCTCCGCACGGCCCGCGACGAAAAATAATCCGACGCTCTCAATCTTTGCAAAAATTTGATCGAAAATTAAATGGATGTTTATTTTCAGATGAGTATTATAATTACATAAATATAGACTAAATTAAAAACTAATATTGATGTTTTTTGGTGGCAAATATTTTTTAAGCGCACTTATATGTTTTTAAAAAAGACATTTAAATTATTCATTTTTACAATTATTTATAAAGCGACATTTTTGTAAAAATCGCTTGAAGGGCGCTGTACAATAAATACTACCAACACGTCTTGCAGCTACAGAGCGCATGAGCGGTTGGGTTCTAGTTCCTCGTTTCTAATTAAAATATAATTAATTATTAGATAGGAGCTACATTACATAACGTCTTGCAGCTACAGATCACATGAACGCGAACAGTACATCTTCCATTTACATATTTTAGTTGACTTATTAGTTTTTTTTTTATCTTTCATTCAAATAACAGCTAGATTACACACGTCCTGTAGCTACAGAGCACATGGGCTCAGCGATAGGAATTCTTACCATTTACAGTTAATTACATATTACCGTTTGATTACCGAAAGTCTTGCAGCTACAAAGCTCATAGCAAATGAAATTCTAGCATTAATGTTAGTAAATATTAGTATTTAGCTTCTTATCGACTTTTTATGTCTACCGGATTTGAGACGAACCCGTCTCTTCGTCAGGACACTCACTACACCAACAATGTAATTGCTAAAATACACTTTCACCTTTACCCTCACCTCTGTACATAGTATTTACGAAAAATATTATATAAATTACATGCAGAGTTAAAGGGGATGCAAACATCACCAGGTCCGAACATGCACTAAAATTAGGTTATTAATATTTGTATCGAAACCGGTAGATATGAAAAGTCGGTAATTAGTTAAATACTAATATTTACTAACATTTACTAAAATATTTTACCACAAATAAGAAGCTTTAACTAAAATAAAGAAGGGATTCTAGCAACTTAAAAATGATTTCAATAAAAAAAAAATTGAGCTGAGTAGTATTTTTTAAGCGTCTGTAATTTAAAAAAAAATGCAACTAGTTTCTCTCCGGCAGTATTTTATTGTTCCTGGGCTGGCACCTGCAGAGTTGTACTGATCACCTTTCCTTCCATATCATAAAAATATTTAAGCATCCTGCTTTTGGAGTATTAATGCAGTGCCCCATGCACCACATATGCATGTTTTAATTTTGTCAAATCAAAATAAAGGAGATTATACGTAGATATTTAAGAATATGTTATTACTAATTAATTATGGGTAATTAAACATTCCGTAAAATAATAATGATAACTGAGTTATAAAATGAAGTCACGCTTTCCTAGAACCACTGATGGTTTCGTATGAAAACGCATCGATGAATAATTTTCCCAAAGAATCAATTTCAAGGTTCAAAGTTGACCCTAGGTGATGTGTGAATACACCTTTAATTCTTCTTAATAAAACATATATTGCGTACAAATACGTCATATTACAAACACATTAACATATATCACATAAATATGTACATACACTAACTAAGAAATGCCTCATTACTGGTTCTTCCTGAAATAAATTCTAAGTTGAAGTAAAAGAGTGGCTCCTCAGAATCGGAAAAAGTCAGCTGGATGGGGTCTTAAAAATAAAAATTTAAGCTGCCTTCAATAAAATCAATGCTTATTTTTCATAAATTTATTTTGAAAAATATTTTTATAATGTGCAATTTTCTTTACTTGGTTTTTGGAATTAAGACTTAGTTTTTAAAATTTAGACTTAAAATTGCTTGTTGAATTATTTATTAATTTTTCTTTTATTTTATTTATTTGTTTTTTTGTATATTTTTTTAATCTTTGTTTTTAATTTTTCAACTGTTTCATAATTGTTTTCAGTACTTCTTTTTAAATTTCTTCATTTTTAACATATTACAACAGAGATGAAGAACATTAAAGAGAATGTAATATAGAAGTCTTGGCATCTACAAGGCTTATGACCGAAAGTAGTAGCCTTAAATTAAATTAAAATCACTATTTATGGAATCAAAATTTTTTAGAGATTAAGTCGTTTATTAACAAAAAAAAACATTGCACTTATGCGAGTAAACTAATGGGAAGACTCGGGGTCTTTTAAACGGTTTCGGGTATGTGGAGGAATGTATTTTTACTGTAGATTTTTGAGAAGTTATTTATTTGTTGTACAATATTTATATGGGGAATATGAAATGATTGTTTAACGCCTAGACCCATCGCCTCATAAATATTTACAATCTTTAAATATATACCTTATAATATATGCAAACAATTCAATCTCAGATGCTTCTGCGAAAAAAGGACTTTCCTGCTAAGGATAGAATTACTTAAAAAGTAACCCTTCGTATTTTTTTTATTTATTCTTAATTGGAAAATCTGTTTAGATTTATATGTTTTTAAAAAAACATTGTAAATAGGTTTATGTGATTTCAGAAAGGCTTCTTACCGTTTGGAATGCTTCTTAAGGAAGGCTTCTTACTGTTTGGAATGTTTCTTACTCGCAAAAGCGTATTGATAAAATTATCACACTATGCGATTTGAATGGTCTTCTAAAAAAAATATTGTAATTATACAATAAAATCTATTGTAAAAATAAATTAAGACCCAAAGATGAAATATAAAATGGAGAAACCTTGTATGGGTGATGAAAAAGCATGTCGGTATTTTTTTTTTTAAAAGGGACATGAAAAACCCTGAATAATCATTTAAATAAAAAATACAGTAATGTAAATTAAAATTAAAATTTAATCTTTAGAACCAGATAAAACTAGACGTTTTTAAGGGGTTTTTGGATTCTCACTAGAAACAATTTATCAAAAAAGCAAATAGTAAATATTTATACTGTACAAAAAATCACCGCTCTAGTGCCATAATCCAAGAAGAAAATACGCTAATACGTTTGTATGCCGAAAAGTCAGACCACCTTTCCTCTTAAACATTCTGAACTGAATCATGAACTGAAGACGTAGGTACATTTTTCCACTTGGCTTTGGTGCAGAAATTGAAATAAACAAAAATTTTTGCACCTAAGGGAAAACATTTCTGAATTGAAAGTATTTAGGTATTAACAGGGCTTATATGCCTGTCATTGGTTGGTTCAAGTGGCCACTTTACACAAAGTATAACATTCACCATTCTGCTTATTTTTAAACATCCATATCTCCTCAACGCTTCCATCTGTTGGCTTTAGTGAAGTAGTTATTAATTAAGTAATTTTAATATATCTAAAAATAAATTTTGACTCATTCTCTCTGGCTGCGATACACTCCCACTTGTTATTTAATGATGCACACCCTTACACACACCTGAAAATTTCCTCTCACGCAAATACACAAAAACACACCCTTTTACAAATACCCTTTTACATACACACACCCTTTTACATATACGCAGGCACACATTTAAAAATGTACCACGTTTTAATATATATGATTTTTATTGAAAACTTTCTTAGTCTGTCTTTCAACCTTATTTTAAATTTGCTTAATCATTGTTGACTGTATTTTTATGTGAAATAAATTAATAAAAGAGCTGAAACTATAATAACTCTCTAGGGAGGATATTCAAGCTGTCTACAAACATTGGTGAATTGGTGAATGAAAATTCTCACTATTTTTTTTTTGTGAAAAAAAATAGGCATTCTTATAATGTACAAAAATATTTCAATTAAAGTGGCCAATTTCAACAAATTGTAAATAACTCACTATTAGAAAATGAAAATCAAGTTGGGGTTCGAACCACGGACCTCTCTGATCCGTGAGTCCGCAACACTAGCCACGGGACCATAACCCGATACGATTTTATTTGCATTATCTTTGCACTATCCTTATTTTATTTGCGTTCCGTCGCACTCAAGTGTAATTATATTATCAACCAGAACATGGCCAAAGTCACGTAAGGCAAATTTCGTTCACCCAATTATCTTGCACTTCTCCGAAAGATAATTCCTACATTTATTTTAATGTAATCGTGTGGTTTTTGCTAACATCCTTCCCGAAATTAAATATAAAAGGATTTCTGGCAGAATTCACTACTAAGAAACGAATCGGCTTTAAATAATAGGTCAAATACGATATAAAATTACTTACATCAAGTTGATATCAATGTCAATGATGTATCATATGCATTTGGAATTTATTTGTTTTAAACCTCTTAAGGCTGAAGAAAAATAATAAAATCATCCGATTTAGCCATTGTAAAATTATGTTTTTTTGTATCGCGCAATCATTTTTTTAATAGACACGCATTTCTTCAAAAATATAATTTTTTAAGGTATTTCTGTTCAAAAATATACTTAAAAGTTTTGCATAACTAAAATGTTATAACTTTTTGACCGACAGATTAAATAAATTAAAATCCTCTTTCATTAATTTCAAACTGTATTTCTTTTTTTTCTTTTTTATTAATAAACCATGTCATACATTAAGTACATATTATACTCCCAGCAGTTTAAAAAAAACTCATTTAGAACCGTACATATAAAGAAAACATTTTTGTGATATTAAATAATATCATACATAGTTAATATATCCGAAATAGTAAGAAAACATTATATAAAAAACATAAAACACGGTACTTTACACCATCTATATAAATTACATTAATAACTATCACTACCAAAACGATTTAAGTAATATTTTTAAATTGCGACACTTGGATTTTCTATTCGACTTTTTGTGTTTTAGCTCATCGGGCAGTTTATTAAATTCGGAATGGCCAATGATTTCCAGAGACCTTCTGCCGAACTTCGTTGAGCGAAACTTAGAAACATGAAAATTCCCTAAGTAACGCGTATTGTAATTGTGAATATCATGACCAAATGCGTATTTTAAATCTGTGTGAGCAGAAAAGTTTATGATATTCAAAATAGTGTGGATTATGTCATGCAGTGGCATCACTTTGAAAGGAAGTATTTTTGTATGTCTGTAGATATCCTTGACATGGGAAGTCCATTTCAGTCCAAGAATATTTTTCAGTCCAGAACAAATTAACTACATGTCTTTGTTATTTTTTTTAAATACATCTTAAGGATTTAAGGACAATAACTGACCTTATATTATTATATAAAATCTTTCATTCTAAATTCGATTGTTGCAAACTCCTGGATTTAATAAATATTAATATACTAACATGAAGAACTAGACAAAATATTTTTTATAATTGTCACCCTTCTCAAACCAACTACGAGTATCTTTGTCACTCAACTATACCGCGTATACACAGACTAGGAACGAATGTACCTTTCATATCGACATTTTTAACTTGAGTCTCTGTGGATTCAAATCATCTCTCTATAAATATTTTATGATGTTCTATAGTAACGATTAACGAATTATTTGCAAAACCTATTTATGCTAACGATCTGGTATTAACTCATTTTATATTCATATATACCGATTTTTTAATATAATTTGTATGCTGACATACATACATGTTTAAATATATATTTTTATTATTTTTCTTTTTATACCCATGTTTAAGTTTTGTTTTTGATTCTTTTACTGTCTAACTAAATTACTGTATTGTTATATTTTATATTGTAAAAGGAACTTGTGCCGTATAATAAATAAATTATAACCTCTTAAAATTTAGACCAAATTTGGTAAATTGATTTTCATGTAAAAACTTGGTGTTAAAGTAAATTTCGTTTTAATAATTTAAAGATAATAAATTGAAAAAAAGTACCGTGGATGCAAAATCTAAAAATTTCGTTCGTAAAAAAATAATTTTATAGAATATTGGTCAAAATGAATTCCATCCTAAAATAGGCTTTTTGTACTTTAATGCAACATCGATTTCCAATTAGCGATGTGTGGTTATGGTAATGTATTGTTATGCGGAAAAAACACAAAAGCAGATAAACAATAATAGGGCTGTGATTGGTTTTTGACACTACTGGCAGAATGGTCAAACAAGCGACCAATCCCAACACAATGGAAAATAAATCTGTTTAAAAGTATTGAGTTAGCGGTTTCTGTTAGAAATTCTTCCAGTGAAGTCCGCAATAAAGCGTTTTGAAATAATCATAAATAGAGAATCCTACAAAACAAATTCGTATTTAAAATATAATTATGTTTATTTACCAAAATCTTTAAATGTTTTTTCTAATTTTGAATTTGCATAATTTTGTGTAAATGCGGTCAAAATAAGTAAACACATGTTTGCTGCAGGAGGCAAAATGAGGAAGTTCAGTGCTACTGAAAATTGGATTCAAAATGTTTTCTTACACACGGTAGTTGTGGAATTTTATTTTATAATAATTATAATGAATAAAAAAAAATACGAAGTAATTATTTAAAAATACAGAATTTTCAGTCTATTCTAAGTATAACACTTTCGGTGGTTAAAACATTTTACACTGTCTGAAAAACACTTAAATATATCTACGTCGTAGGTCCTGTAAATGCTCCCTATCAGTCACATTTATTATCTTTTCAAAAAGTTGTCTATCTCTGTTGATGTCAGTTTAATCTTTTGTACCTATCGTAAATACTCACCAATCAGTGTTTCATTTTTTTGATTATTTTTATTTTGTGAAAAAATCTACAACTATATTACACATTTAGTAATATTTAAAATCTGGTTAATTTAATTACTTTACACTTTTTATTGTTTCAGCATTTGCTTTGTGGAATAACATTTTAAATATATTTTAAATAAAAAAACTTTGTATGGAGACATAATGTATGACAAAACCTGAAGTAATAGTATTTGTTTTCCAAAATTCTTCACCCTGCTTTCAATATTTCCAATAAATAGAAAAACCTTCAATGCTTTACCCCCTAACCCCTAAACTAACCTAACCTAACACAAGCCACCCTGCCTTACCGCCTCAACCCCACTATGCCCAATCCCCTCCAACCAACTCTATCAGGACCTTATTACTATTCTGTATTCTGTACTTTGGTTAAGTTAATTGTTACACCTGACGATGGGTTATCGGAATTCCTGAAACTAGTTGTATTATAAAAGTGTGTGGTCTTTATATAAAAAGTGTTTTTTTTGTAATATGGCTGATTGTAAATTTCTCTTATTTTTATTGTCAGTTTGTGTGTTTTAAAAAATAAAATAAAAAAGTTAAAAAATCAGTTACTAACAAATATAAATAAAAAATGTTTGTTCAGACGTCAAAATGTTGGTGAGAGTGTGTTAGCAAGGATATGTGTATGTGTATGAAAAGCAATGGGTTTCTGAAGAATCTCCCTTATTCAGTAATTTCGTATTTTTTTAGAATATATTTTATTTAAGTTAGATATATGGAAAGTTAAAACACTATTTACAATTACGTTAATAATTCTACACAAAGTTTTGTAAAAAAATAAGTACTTAGTTTAATGCTTGTTTTAATAAATTGTTGATTCACAATCAAAATATATGCAAAGTTATAATTATCAATTATATAACAAATATATAAACAGCCAATAACTTCTACCATCACGCCATTAAAGTAGATGAATTGCCACACACATATATCCTGACATACATTTTTAGCTTTTTCTTCATTCATACATCTCGTTATGTCTTGAATGCCTTTGGTTGTGTCTGTTTTTTTATGTTAAAAGCCAACTTAAGATTGTGGTTTATCTGATCATGCCAAATCTTCCTTGGTCATCTCTGTCCTACGTTACCGTTTATTCTAGCCATATATACCTGTTTTACCATTCTTTCAGCATCCATTATTTCTACGTAGCCCAATCATCTCAGTGACTCTTTCTTAATCTTATTCATTATTCCTGTCTCAGATATACACTCTCGCCTGGTTCCATCATTTGTAACCCTGTCGTACAATAATTTTCCCACACATTCGTACCAATTACAAGTCGCAAGCCCTGTAAATGCAAAATCTTGTGTATCCTTTTTTAAAATAGTTCTATTTATTTTTTAATTAAATCTGTCTTCTTATTATTTATTTTTTTATTGATCGACAGGTTTATTAAATTAACTCATATGGATTGGTATATAAATAGTAGTTCATTAATAAGATTAAAAAATATGTTCAAAAGAACATTAAACTATAAACATCATAATTGATATAACTATAAATAAAAAATATTGATTATGAATGAGGTATTTTTTACAGCATTTTTCATAAAAGTAACATATTTATAAGGTGCTCTGAAATATTGGAAAAGCTTTCAGCTCCAGCGAAGCTCATACCGGATATAGAGCCCCTAATCATTTATTCAATAGTGTCAACCTGATTTGTGGACCCGCCATTAAACGGAAGATCAATATGTCTGGCTTCATTCATAGTACCGGGCTAATGTAGATTCTGTATCCTACGTAAATCCTTTATATATTATACTGATAGTTTCTACTTTATAATACAGTGTGGACAAAAACTAAATGAAATTTCATGGTTTAGTTATTTTTCAACACCTGCCTTCTTGATGTTTAGATAATTTTTGATGACAGGTTAATCAAATTGTTTGAACATCCGATTTTCCTCAACTCTTCCATCCGTTGACCTTTGTGAAGTAAAAGTTGTAGGTTATTTTTATCCGGCTGAATCATGTCCCCGATTAGACTACGCCTGAAATTACTAATTATTAATTAAATTATTATGATAAATCCTCCTGGTCCATGAAGAAGTATAGAAATTGAAAAAATAACATTTTCAGGCATTGCCTAGTATCTAGTATGTAGGTGAAATAATTCAATTATATGAATCTATTACCTTCTCTTAAATGTTCTTCATCTCCGTTGTAGTATGTTAAAATAAACAGCTCCCCAGGGAGTTGAATCCAGTCCTTGTCCACAAAAATTTGGACAAACTCAAAATATTGTTGATATATATTTATATTTATTAAAAAAATACGAGGTTACATCAATTGTAAATAGTGAATATAAGTGTACATTTAAAAAAAAACTGTTTAAATATTATATTGTAAATTAGAACAATGAAATAAATTATGTTAGAATAATTACAAATGTAAATATTGTATTAGATTAGGTTAATCACGGAACTAAATAAAAAATTGTTAGGATATAATTTAGTAAAATTTTATAATCATAAGGTTTATTTTTATTTTTGCGTATTCTGTACCTTTTTAAACAACTAAGAATAAGACGATATGCAGAAGGTACATTTAAATATTTATTCTGTAAAATGGAGAAAAGTGCAAACTTGTGTTCAGATTTTAGTTAAGTACTCATAGATTTCTTTAGATACTGGAATAAATTACAGCAGGAGGAATATTGGATATGAACCTGAATTGATTTTTGATAAATCTTAACCTTTAATCAGAAGACGAATTCAGAGATTCACTGTAAGTAGTCATGTTTTGTTTATTTTGATACACACTTAAAAATGTCGGCCTTGAAACAGGTTGTACCTAGCATGGCAGGCTACACAAATTATTATTTATTTATTTATTTTACAGAAACAAACAGTCGACAATGATATAACAACATAAAGAAGGTACGGTTTAAAGACAGGCTAGCGAAGTTTCTAAATAAAAAGTAAACATATAAAATGGTGGTACAATAAAGGGGTGAATTTATGTGTATTTGTATGTTAGCAAGTGTAAAGGTGTGTCTGTATGTATTTGTGTGGGATTATATATAAATGATTGTATAGTGATATTAGATATTAGGTTATAAGGTGTGAAATAATTGTACAAAAAAAGACAATGGAAATAAGAGTACAAAGAGAGAACTTTGACATATAGTCAGTGCAACATTTCATTAAGGTCTGAATCTGCTTTCATTAGAATAGGCGGGGATGTATCATTTTTTCGTACATAAATACGGAAATCTTTGAATCATACGTATTTATGATCTTTCGCTTTAGCAAGTTCCCTTGTTTTTTTATTGAGATCTTTATTTCGTTTAGTTAAATGATGGTTAAGATAAACGATAATTAAAAGTTAAGATAATTAAAGTTGAATAATTTATATAGCGCCATTTTTGTGAACATCACCTCAAAGGCGCTGTACAATAAATAAATATCCCAGCACGTCTTGCAGCTACAGAATTGGGATTCTAGTTCCTTATTTCCAATTATAATCTATTTCGATCATCATAGATGGGAGCTTGATTACAGTAAGTCTTGCAGCTGCAAAGCGCATGGACAGCAAGAAATCTAGCCCCCATTTAAATACATTACATTTTAATTTGACAGTGAAGTTTGGTGTTTGAATGATATTGAAAAAAATAAAACAGGAGTTAGATTAAAAAAGATAAAAAAATAAAATAAGAGTTAAACAGGTCTTGCAGCTACTGAGCGCATAAATGGTTGAAATTCTAGACCTCAATTACAAAATAAAGGTATTTGATAGTTGATAACATTTATATATTGAAGCTTGATTACCAATCGTCTTGCAGCTACGAATTCCATGGACGAGTAGAATTCAAGCAACTTAAAATTATATCAATAAATTCACAAAAAAATAAGAATTCGGCAGAGCAGATAATTTTTCTTACAAGTAAACAATTAAAATAAAACACGGTTTCAATATTATGGTTAACAAAATAATGGCCTCACTCTACGACTTTACTCTAACCTGATTCCCATTTTCTAATGGTAAGTTATTTACAACTCGTTGAAAATGACCTCGAAATCGAAATATTTGGGTTAGTTAATAAGTTAAGTTAAGTTAATAAAAACGCAAAACTTAACTTTTTTATTTTTTTAAATTACGCAAAACATCCAAAGATATCTTTTACCATAAAAAAAATAGTAGATAAAGATATTGTTATTTGGTTAATAGACTATTATTATCATCATTATTATTTTTGACACAAGAAAAGAAAGGAATGAATGACTAATCTTCATTCGATTACCTTTTTAGGACTTTTACTAGTATCGATCAAATCAAAATTAAAAAAAATTTATAACCAGAATCTGAACGTAACTGTAAGTAATAAAATTGATCAAGAAACATGTATGTTAAAGGCCGTTTACACGTGGACAATACTATAAAACTTTTGTCCCAAGACTAGGCCATTATCCACGTGCAAAGAGAAATTTGTCGGACAGAAAATTGTTGTTGCGACGGCCAGGCTATCCCCGCGCAACAGTGATTACCCCGACCACCGCGCGCAGCCGCATTGTCCTCGTGTGAACGCGTACGGACAGAACCTTATGACAATAGCGCATTTTTCATTTGAAAATGGCGGCAGAAAAAAGCACTTTTATTATTTATTTCGTACTAAAGCAATTCTAATACATCTTGGTATAAAATTAATAATATTTATCGTGAACTAGCTCGTAATTAACTCCGTCGTTTAATCGTTTTCGCGGTGCTCAAGTTTGAACTGCGGCCAAATTTTCGTATCGCCCCAATGTTATGTCTTACGCGATCGAGTCGGTTCACGGGGGGCAAGAATATATTTTCTTATCTATTGTATTATCCACATGAAAAGGGCACTGTACATCATAAAAACACAGTTGTGCGTATGCGCGGCACCCTATTTTTCACGCAGCCGGACATTACATTTTGTTTAACAACGATAAATACATATTTTTAAAAATAATGCAGTTATCGTGAAACGTGGTGTTTGTTGTTTTGTGGTCCTTTAAATCTGCATGAAATTCATGTGTTTTTTTGTAAATACTATGTTTTCTTCAGTGAAGGTAAAAGTTGGACGAATAAACACCTTCGCTGCCCTACTTTGCCAAAGAGCCTGGAGCCTATGGGAACGCCTGAAAAGCTCCGACAACGCGCTTCTCCAAGCCACTGCAGGGTGGATCCATTCACCCCTCTTTGAGCGATGGCGGGATATGCTGAGACCACCATATGGATATAAAATAAGATAATTAAGTGTTTTAAATATAAAATTTATAATAAAAAAATGTTTTACATGGTAGAATTGGCTTTGCACTATGTAGCCATTTTACTGGAATAAAAAGAAACAATAATAATTTTTAAAAAGTGAAAGTGTATTTTCGTAATTGCATGTTAGTGATGTGAGTGTCCTGACGAAAAGACGGGTAAGTCTCGAAACTGGTAGACATAAAAAGTCTGTAAGTGGTTAAATGCTAATAATCACTAACATTAATTCAAATGTTTTACCACAAAGTTAATGCTTGAAACATAAATAATAAATACAGTTTTTTTTAATCTGCACAAAACATTGGTACCTAATCGTAAATTATACTTAAATATACGCCTATAAAGCTAAAACAAGTTGCGAAAATGATGAAACTTGTTACTGGTTATTCAAAATTTCTTGATTCACACATATATTTATTTATACATTTTTTGTAATAATAACTTGTATTTTTTCTTTTATTTAAAAATATAACATAAATTTACGAAAAAAAAATCCCTTTGATTTAAGTGTGCAACAATAGTGCAGCACAAAATTACAATTCGTTTTTAGGAAAAACTCATTTTAAACTATAACCTATAGAATTAAAAAGTACTGAAAATATACAATTATTCTGATACAAATTGAAGAATCTCATTATACCCACTCCATACTAAATTCCATTTTGTATTGATTGATTTTTGTAATTAAATCTACTTGTATCAATATTTTTTTTTATATGTAATGAATGTTATTTATTTATTTATTTATTTTTATTTTCTTTTATTCAGGAAACCTACAGTACAGTTACAAAGTTTAATATTTTACACAATAAGACTTAATTCTAACGGACCAGTGAAGTTTCCATATTATAAAGCAATTATATGTAAGGTTAATTATGAAAGTAAAAAAAAGAGAAGGAAAAAGATAAACATAAATGAAAGTTGTTTAAAAATTAAAATTTAAGTGAAAAAAAGATATTTTAAAGTTTATAGTTTGTAGTGAGTATTTACAAATGGAAATAATATTAAAAATGAAAAAAAATTGTAATAGTAATTAAAAATTAAGAATTGAAATAAAGAATGAAAAATATGCTCAGATGTAAAAATAAAATAAAATAGTAATAACATTTTTTAAAAAAAAAGGAAAAACATAAATATACACATATTTATTTTAAGGGATTCAAAGAAACGATGAGAAGAATCTTTAAGTAAAAATATAAGACAAAAAATTTCGGTCAATTTAAAAACATTTTCAAAATTAATGACACATTGTAGTAAGAGCAGCAATATATTGATTTTATTTACATATACAATAACAGTAATTAAAAGTAGTTTAAAAGTATAAAAACATGCCAATGCAGCAGAGAAAAATAAAAAAGTTATGTACCTAAATCAATTTAAAACGAACTTCTTCTCTAAACACGAAGGTTTTATTTATTTATTTAAACGCCTTTTAGGCTTTTACATGTTTTACATACATATATACAAATAAAGACAGACATGTAATTTACAAAGAAGTAGCAAAAAAATATACAAATGATTTTTATAAGAAAAAGAAAAATATCAAAAATATCATCTTTACATATTAGTATAAAAGTGGAAAGAACAGAAGTGCATTTTTAAATATGTAGACAGAAATGCATTTTACACAAAGAAAGGAGCAAAAATAATAATGAATTAAGAAGAGAAAGAAAAAAAAAAATTAAAAAAATTAAATAGAAATCGTTACATATCAGTAGAAAATATATGAGGATACATAATAATACGTACATCTATTGTAGTGGAGAACAGGAGTACATTTTTGCGTATTAGTTGTATTACAATAATCTTAAACTTAGAAGAAGTTAGAAAAATACTTATTTAGAAACATATATAAGTCAATAAACGGTAAATAATTAAAATCAACATAGTATTATTTGGGTATTACAATTTGAAGATAGTAAATTGATACACTGCGTTGTAAAATTCAAAAGTGTTATATTAAATATATCTACGTCATTTGCGTACTTATTTGCAAATGTATGAATTCTCCTTATTGGCGAGTGTGGACTGTAGTTTGTTGTAGATACATTTACATAGAATAGTTTATTAAATCGGGTAAGCCGGCCCGGAACTCGCAAGTTAATTAGTTGTAATAGTTCGGAACGATCAAATATTGAATTTAATATTTTAAATAAAAATAACAAATCATTCAGTTTTCTTTTATTTTCTAATGTTTGTACATTTAAATATTTATTTAAGTATGAGTCATTTATATTTTCAAATAAAATACCTAATTTAAAATAAGCGAAACGTAAAAATTTATGTTGAACTCTTTCAATATTATTTATTTGTACTTTATAAAATGGTGACCATATAACCGAGTTGTATTCAAGTTGGCTACGTACTAAAGCAATATATAAAATTTTCATTACATAAACAGAGTCAAAATCTCTGATCGTTCGCAACAGAAATCCCAGAGTTTTCATGCTTTTATTTGTTTTGCTCCATTAGAGAGGTAAAAACATTATATATATAATATATTATGAAATCAACAATATTTTGAGTTTGTTCAAATTTTTGTAGACAAGGACTGGATTCGACTCCCTGGGGAGCTGTTTATATTAACATAATACAACAGAGATAAAGAACATTTAAGAGAAGGTAATATAGAAGTCGAAGCATCTACAGGGCTTATGACCTGTCCATGGTTGGTTTACGTGGCCACTTTACACACTGTGTAACATTCACCATTCTGCCTATATTTGAACATCTATTTTCCTTCTATTCTTTCATCTGTTGATGTTTGTGAAGTTAAGGAGCTGAAACCTTTATTTATGCGGGTGAGATTCATCTATTTGAATTATTTCACCTACATACTATGCAACGCCTGAAAATGTTATTTTTTCAATTTCTATCCTTCTTCATGGACCAGGTGGGTTAATCAACAATATTTTTAGTTTATGCAAATATAGGCAGAATGGTGAATGTTACAGTGTTTAAAATGGCCACTTAAACCAGCCATTGACAGGTCATAAACCCTGTAGATGCCTAGACTTGTATATAACCTTCTCTTAAATGTTCTTCATCTCTATTGTAATATGTTTAGATTATGAAATTGTTTTTTTTTGTTGGAACTTTTTCGATTTAATAAAAAAAAATATCCAAACAAAAAAGTTGAAATATTTGTTGAATTTTGAATAAAAATCTTTGATACACGAATATATTTTGGGGAATCCGGATTGAATTTTCGCAGAACCTTCTCTGTATTTCCTTATAACGCTTAATATTCAGGAAGCGTCCCACAGGAAGAACCCGAATAACCTGTATTGGCCACTTTTTAATAAAGATACGGGGGTAATTTGAGATAAAAGCGGCATATTGGAAACTCAATTTTATTGAACGCAGCGCTTTGATTTTAATGGAATATTTTTGCATGCATTATCAAAACAAAAAGGCCGAGGCAGGCGAAAGTTTTTCAATGCATTTATTATGCTCCCCTTCAAAGGTGCACTTCTTTTGAAGATATAAATCGATATTCATTCCAGTCTCAAAATAAAGCTTTCATTTTCGTCTGAGTGCAAGTATGATTAAATTGTGATCTCAATGCGTTAGGATCTAAAATTGAATTTCACAGAAAAAATCAAATTTTGACTGAAATGGAATTTTGTTTTTGACATGTCCCTAATAATTTTTAAATGTTACAAACGAAATATGAAAATGTAAAATAAATAGGTATGGCACTTGTTATAGGTATTATAATTCTTGCTCTAATTGAGCATAACCATTTAAATACTTTATATTATATACTTTTACTTACTTTACTTTACTTTTTATTAATATACTAGCTGACCCGGCAGACGTTGTCCTGCCCTAACGAAAAAAACTTATTATTGATAAGTAGGTACCTAGGTACTTGTTTGTGTTTTTTGAAATTCTAATACTAAAAATTGTTAATATTCAAATATTAAATTTAAGTAGGTACTTGTTTACGGTTGAATTCCAAAACATAAAATAAGTATTTTTTAAAACATAAAAACTTTTTGCAAACGTCAAACTCCGATCTTCTTACCAACATAGGGGTGTACTTGTGTGGCAATACGATTTTTGAAAATGTATTTAAGTATATTACCAAAAATCCAGTAAAAAGAAATAAATGGAAAGAAATTATAAGGAATTTAAGAAAAAAATCTGATTGAGATCCACAAAAAACAAATGTTGTTTGTAAACATTCAAAAACAAACTTTTTTTAGACACAAAAAAACCAAATCTTTACATTTTTTTGTCAATGCATTCTCCTCGAATGCAACCCTGGTAGATCGATGAATTGAACATGTATGCTCTTTACTTATTTTTCACACATTAGATTGGAGATTTTAATATCTACGAACACGCACAGCGTAAAGATCTATATTTCTCTGAAAACCACACGTAAATCGGTTAAGCCGTTTAGAAGTTCTGTGACATCACACGTACAAAGGAATTATATATAAATAATGATTGCATTTATTCATTGTAATATGCAAGTTAACATTATAAAACACTAATATATGATAGTTAATAACTTTTACATATTGAAGCTAGATTACCAATTGTCTTGCAGCTACAAAGCACATGAACGAGTGGAGTTCTAGCAACTTCAAATTAAATCAATAAATTTACAAAAAATAAACGTTGAGCAGAGCAGTTGATTTGTCAAGAATCATGATAAAAAGTAAACCTCATATTTAAAAAAAAAAAACACTGTTTCAACATAATAGTAAAGAAAATAAAGCTAAATAAGAAATTTATTTCCATAAAAAATGTACTAAATAAAGATATTGTAATTTTGTTATTAAGCTATTATTATTGTTATTATTATTGACACGAGAAGAGGAAGGAATAAACTTTCTCCGACAATTTTATGTCTTTTTTAAAATAGGGACTCAAGGTTTGGTAGGCTTACTCCAAGAGTGGACGAATATATATTTTATAAACTTTAAGGAACAAATCGTGGGTGATCTTATCTTATCTTAGTTTCACTTTTCTATGGGTGGCTGCTTTCTGCATAGCTACGTTCAATTACAGTATAGAACACCCAAACTTGAGAAAAATCACATTTTATTTTTATGTTCTCGTCAGGAATCGAACCCGGAGCCTTCTGAGTATAAGTCAACCGTCATAGCCATTACACCACAGAGGCCGCTAAGACTTTATAGGCAGTCTATGTATTTACAGGGCGTATGATCTGTTATTAACTGGTTTAAGTTATCATTTTACACACCGTGTAATCTTCACCATTCTGCTTCTGTCGCAAGGGTCGTCAAGGGTGCCGTTAGTAAAAAAAAACTGTATTGTGAGTTAAGTACAAAATTTAATAGAATATAAAAGAAGTACACTCCGTTTAACTGCCATAACTTTAAAATGCATTATAACCACACACGAAATGCATAAAAGCACTCCAACGTGATGTTTATCTAAGAGTATAACAAATTTATTAAGGTTTAAAATTAACAATAAAATTTATTTTTTAATAAATAGTTAATATCTTTGAATGTATACTACTGTATAATTTTATTGAGTATCAGCATTGTTTTATATTGATCTGTGGTAAAAAATTGCGAATGTCAAAAACCTCAAAGCCGTTTGACCCATTTAGATTTGTGGCACCACAGACGGGAAGGTGCGAATGTGTGTTTGTCAATAGTACCTTCTTAAATACTTCCATCTGTTAATTTTGTTAAAGTTTAAGAACTGAAACGTTATTTCAACGTTTTACTCTGTCAAATGTTTTTTTTAATCAATAAAACAAGCATAAATGTATTTTGTTTGGTAAAAACAGTTTTGCAGCAATATATTTATTGTTGTAAGCGCTTCCCGGGTACCAAAACCATTTTTGAACCCAAATTGAGTGTCGTTTAAATCTTTCTCGGACCTTAGTCTTATTCTGGCATGTTTTACTTAAATAAATACTTTTAATATATGGCTCAAAAGACTTATAAAGCGATAATCATAATATTTTTTTGGGTGTTTTGATTGATTTTAACTAATCTTGGGGGATAATTCCTGTGTCGTATATGTTATTAAACAGTCCGCGCGTAAGAATTTATTTTTTATACAATTTCCCGTTGCACTGAACTTCTTCGTTACAGAAATTCCGTTTGCATAAAATATGCCTGTAATTTAATAAGCAACATTGCTGAGAGCATCAAAGTGCACGGTATATTTAAATTAGCTTTATGGTTATAGAGAAGCCCAAAGATAGTTTTATAGCCACTATATAACGTAGTCCATTATTTTATATTGGAATCCCATAAATAAACTAATGAGATTGATATGAAAACATAATTATTTTTTCCATCTGCATCTTAAAACTGGCGATAAGAATTTTATAGACATGCGTCTGTGATGCATTACATGTGCACTTAAATAGACTTAATTATTATAAATTTCAAGACGATTTTAATGAAACAAAACTAGTTGGAGACTACTCTTTGAGATCTTTTTTCTTTACGAGGCGGGATCTGGAGCGTGCGGCCGCAGTCTCAATTTGGAACTAACACTGTACTCCTTCACTGTCATACTGGGAAATTTGAAAAAGGTGATTGTGCTGAGTGAGCATGTGTATTTGATTGATCACAAATTGACAATACTGCAGTGAGGGGTACAATGAAAGCTTTTAAAGTTTCTTTGTTTTGTTATTTCTGCGGTTTAATTGTAAAGAAATATTACATTTTCGCTTAGTTAGTTTAAAAAAAATTGATATTGATATGCAAAACGAAAGAAAGACTCAAGTCTTTATGAACAGTTTCGAGAAAAGGGTGGGTTCATAGTACTCGTTGAGATTAATTATTGAAGACCCAGGGATCAAAATATTTTTTTTTGAAAAAGTGCTTCATATTTTTTTTCGGAGATTACGAATCTATACTAATATTATAACTCTGAAAGTGTGAATGTTAATTTGTTTGTGTGTCTTTTACATCTCAATCGAGCGATCAATTGATTTGATTTTTTGCACAGGAATAACCGGAGAGATAGAAAGCGTTGCAAAATTAAAGAAATGACTATTCAAACACAGGCAGAATTATAAATGTTAAATAGTGTGTAAATTTGCCACTTAAACCTCAATGTAATAAATTGTTAGACCTTCTTTAAAAATACACAAAATGGGGTGTTGGAAAGCTCGTACAATCATCATCACTATCATCAAACCCATATTTACACCCTACGGTGCATAGGGCATTGCATAGTTAAATCAAATGCGGCGTATCTTGATCATCTGTTCCAAGAAGGTAAAGTAACTTGCCCAAAACATACCGCACACCGCATCTGAGGACATAAGTCTCTTTGGCGGTGTCCACATACAGGGAAAATTTGCTCATTGCCAAACATGAAAAGCTGCCCGAAGGAGCTCTCTGTAATCTGGTAGATTAGCATTTTTGTGCTGAAAGAAAGTAGCCCAGAAGTGCATAATATGTACTTCGTCGGATTGAGAAAAGCGGGAAAAGAATTCTCCTCTGACTGGGACTAAAAAAGAAGGTAATATATTCTTCAGATGCCAGTCCAGGGAAAGTGAAATAGTTCAGTGTAATTCTATCTTTAAAAACTAATATTTCGTTTTGACCTTCTCAGAATTGAACCCAGTACCTCAAGTTTGGCAGGTAAACACACAAACCACTACACTACAGACGGAAGTTTCTCTACTCGATTCCTTTTTTAGGATATTTACCTTAGAGCAGCCAGCGAGTCAAAAGCACTCCTCCATGATTTTTTTCTATAGTTAACACACAGAACTGAATTCTCCATCCACCCGGACACATTCAAAAGTTCTGTTCATACAAAGTAAACAAATTTAATTGAGCGTTATTTTCTGTTAACCCTTGAAGCTCTAAGTTCAAGTCAGGTGAGTAAATCTTTGTGAGAACTGAATGAACGCGGAAGAGATTAACAACAACCGAGTCTTGACCTGTGCGTAACATGAATGTGGATAAACTTTTGAGCGAGTTAGCGTTTCGTTGAAGGGGAAAGCATTTCGCGAAACCGGCGCATTCCACGGCGCCCTTTGTGAGGGGGTTGAGGCGGTAATTTGAGTGAGATTTTTCGCCACAGTCCGCTCCGCACAATGCGACTCATGCGCAGTTTATCGCGTAAACGTGACACTTACACTCCTTGACTAGGTTACCGGGAATTTCCTCATCGTCGACTATTGAATTTGCTATTCTGGAATGCCGGCGTCGCGTCATGCGAGGAGTAAATGTACGTACATTTTACATATGTGGATATGTTTCTTCAGAATACATCCAATGGGCATGAATAAATGTCATATAAAGACTATTTTCTATATTTTTACCGTTATTCATTTGTTATATATTCGGCCTAAGCCAATTACAACACTTACATGAAAAAAAATAAATACAAGACTGAACAAAAAAAAAAAACTATGTTTAAATATTACAACAGAGATGAAGAACATTTAAGAGAAGGCAATATAGAAGTCTAGTCTAGTCTACAAAAATTTGGACGAACTCAAAATATTGTTGATAAATCCACCTGGTCGTATCGTACCAATCATAAGCTGAATGGTGAATGTTACACAGTTTGTTAAGAGGCCGCTTAAACCAACCAATGACAAGCTCTGCAAATTCGTAAAGTTCCAAATACATCCCAAAAAAATGTTTTCCGTCTCTGTTGCAAAAAATATGTGCCTTAAAGGTGTTAAAATGACAGGTCATAAGTCATAAGACCTGTAAATGCTTTGGCTTCCGTATTCCCTTCTCAAAAAGTTTTCTCTCTCTGTTGCAACAAATTGAGATCTAAATACCTCTTAAGGGAGGAAACCCAGCCTGTCTACAAACATTTAAACATACTCAAAAAATGGTTGATTAAAAAGAATAGCTATTAACATATTACAACAGAGATGAAGAACACTTCAGAGAAGATAATATAGAAGTCTAGGCATCTACAGGGCTTATGACCTGTCAATGGCTGGTTAAGGTGGCCACTTTACACTCTGTGTAACATTCACCATTCTGCCCATATTTGAACATCCTTCAATCCTTTCATCTTTTGATGTTTGTGAAGTTAAAGAGCTGAAACCTTTGTTTATGCGGGTGAGATTTATCTAATTGAATTATTACACCTACATACTAGGCAACGCCTGAAAATGTTATTTTTTCAATTTCTATACTTCTTCATGGACCAGGTGGATTTATCAACAATATTTTGAGTTTAACCAGCCAATGACAGGTCAATAGCCCTGTAGATGCTTCGACTTCTATATTACCTTCTCTGAAATGTTCTTTATCTCTGTTTTAATATGTACATATTAACAACTCCCCAGGGAGTTGAATCCAGTCCTTGTCTACAAAAATTTTGACAAAAGCAAAATATTGTTGAATAGCTATCTATTATTACAAATTTTAAAAAGTATAAATATGGGTAGCGCTATTTTGTATTAACAAATCTAGATCCTATTCTTGCATTTACTAGCCTATTCAGAGTGCATAAATTTGGCATTAAAAAATTGGTCGGAGTTATGCGAAAATGTGTCAAGCCCCAATTCTTTTTAAAAATTCCGTTTTTGTCAGAATCACCATCCAAAACATGATATTTTTACTTTAAAAATTCTTCGATAAATTCAATCGTACAAATTCTCTGTAAAACGTTTAAGTGTTGATTAAAAACCATGCAACTGGACTTAAAACAATGTAACATTGATTTAATCCATTAGTGGCTTAAATCAATGTTACGTTTAGACGTATTTTTGCAAAAAACGATATTGCAAAAATGTGTTAACCCAGCAAAAGACGCTTTCTTTGCCAAAATTGCCGACAAGTTTTGTTTATTACAAATGGCAGGTTACTATTTGTAATTTAGGAATTCATATTGATAAAAAATCCGAAGCAGGAAGTTTTAATTTAAATTTTATAATTTTTTTACTTAGTTTTTACTTTATATACATTTCACGCCCATAAGGCTTTTACAATACAAATTTGCTTATATAAAACATAATACATAATCAAGTTTATAAACAAAAATAGGAAACAGTTATACAAGTACAGAGGTTAAAAAAATAAGTTGATAAAAACATGTTTAGTAAGTTATGGTAGAAGTAATTAAAAAATTCGTAATAAACTTGTTATAATGTGTGATTCAATATATCTGAAAGAATAGAAAAGTTATTTCATTACTATAATAATTTAATAGCAAAGGAGTGTCTAATTTAAACATTAATTTAACTGGTATCTTATTACATTGTACTTAACATAATTTTTGATTGAATTAAAGCAGGCGAAGTATTAAATATATCGAAAAGATATATTTTAAAAAAATGTTTTTAAAAAATATTTTTTTTCCTTTACAATAAAGTTTATTGGGTTGATAATTTTACATTTGGATAAATATAAAAATAACACATTTTTTGGAAGTAACATTGTTCAAAACATATTTGAATTAGTGTTATAACCTTAGAGTATAGATATGTATATACCCAAAGGTTATAACAAAGGTAATTGTTTTTTAAATGTTCTTTAAAAATGTGTTATAAAACTTATTTGTTAAATTTTTAATAAAAAAATGATACAATTTTGATCACTTTTTTTGTTGTTCGATTATGTACTATGCATACATTAAACTTAGCAGCCAAGCTTAATTATCAATCTTATTTTTGCAAAAAATGCCTGGGCCCCGATTACAATGGGAAAGAAACATTTATCTTCAATTTTATCTACAAAGTAACATTTAGTTTTCTGTATAAAAAGCAGAATATGCATACCTTTTTTTTTATTTTAAACATGTACAATTAAAGGTTAACGACGAAGATACATTAAATGTTCATGCAAATATACTTATTTTCAAACACAAATATCGCTTTGTCTTTATAGGCAGTTGAAGATAACTCTGTTAACTTCCCACAGTAATTGGGGCCCTGATGTTAAACATCCATCATCTCAGTTTGAGGTTGGTATGTATATATTAACACATTTTTTAATAACACCGTCCAATTTAGTTATATTGATATCTTTTGAAAGAAATGCTCACTAACGGTAGAATAATTTAATGAGTCATTTAGTTCCAATACTGTTTTTTTTTTGTTTTATTTGGATATATTTTTTCCCGTTTGTATCAGTTTATTTTCTGTTGTTTTTGTTTTTTTATCACTTCCCGGTTAATTAATTCAAAAAATATTAAAACTTGCATGACCGTTTAAAATATACGTATAAAGTTTACGTTCAAACTAGGAAATAGTTTATGTTTTACATATTATGTCTGCATAAATGACGTTACAACAGGGTAAAAACAATATTAAATATACTGTCGGTGTTGAAAAACTAAATCCGATTAAACTTCACAATAATTATTTATTTATTATAAAGGAAATCAAACAGTCTTTATGAAATACATAATAAATACAAGGTACAAAAGAACAATTGAAAAAAGTAAGTTCAATTACAGATTTCACACTAATTTATTATGAATGCAGGAGGAGAGGGGAAAAATAATTGAATTCTAAATAAGTAAAAATATAAATATTAAATAAAATGTACATAAAAGGAAGAAAAAATTGTAAAGCTCCAACTCTACTTTCCTTCCTTTCTCTCTGCTTCCATGAACATTTATATTTCTATGTAAAAAATCACAAACAACAATAATTAATTAGATGCAGATAGCTAAATACATTCAAATATTGGTCTCGTTTTAATTTCGTGGCATAATAATAACTAAAACGACCTTTAACAACATTATTTTTAATTAATTTTTTTTATTAATAAATTTCATAAAAGGTACATGTTTTTTAAAAAACTTTTTTAGGTATTTGTTTTATTAAAAGTTATAAATCGCACAATAATTAATTAATTATATGAATCAATGGATTTTCCGCTCTTTTAATAATGTTTAGCGCGTTTAGCTTCCAACATAAGATCCCAGGATCGATACTCGACAATTGGAATATATATTCAGGTGAGTATATTTGTTTTTATTTTATGTTCATGTTTATTATATAATACACAAACATTTTAAATAACAAAATTTTATAATTATCATTATCTTTCTTTGAGCTTTCCACTCCCAGCCGTACAAATAGCACTGAATTAGCATTACAATAATTCAGCGTATTTCGATAATCTGTTTCATAAAGTTAAGGTGATCAGTCTTACGCTTTTATTTATTGTTTTTTATTTATTGACACTTTATATACATATACAATAAATATACATATAAGGGCGGGCATATTGCCTTAAGGCAATTTCTTCCTACCTACCCAAACCGTTCAGTTTGAGAAAATTATAAATACATGGACATATTGAATCTTACAATTTTATACAAAAATTAAAAGCAAAGATTAACAAAAATAAATATATGTATAAAAAAAAAATAACACTTTACTATGAAGAGAGGAGAGGGGATGGGAAGGAAAGAAGAAGGATAAAGGAACAATTCAAATATTTAGATAGTGACATTTCAATCTCGACTTAAATGTAAATAAAGAAGGGGCGTCTCTAACATTAGTTGGTAGATTATTCCACAATCGAGCGGCTACTACTGTGAAAGAGGAGGCAAAAAAATTAGAGCGATGACAGGGTATTAAAAGGGTTCTCTCGTTACTAGAACGAAGAGATAGTCCGTGTTGTGAAAGAGGTTGGATGAGCTCTCTCAGATAAACAGGCGAAGTGGGATTATTTAAAATATTGTGAAGAAGTGATAGAATGTGAATGTTTCTTCTATGCCTGATACTGAGCCAGTGTAGTTGCGTGCGATACTCGGTTATGTGGTCAAATTTGCGAAGATTAAAGATATAACGAATACAAATATTCTGCAATCGTTCTAACTTATCAACCAATTCAGAGTTAGCATCTGGATAACATACATCCGCGTAGTCAAGGAGTGGAAGAAGTAAGCTCTGGACTAATGTTTGCTTAACATTAATTGGCAAGAAATTCTGTAATCTTTTAAGTGAGTGCAAACTGCTATAAAGTTTACGACTAACTTCGTTAACCTGATCGTGCCACTCTAAATGCTTATGAATGATAATACCTAAGTTTTTGACTGAAGTCATGAATGGAATTTCTGTACCATCTATTTTGAAAAGAGGAAGTGCGGAAAAATTCACTTTTGAATACATTTGTTTACTACCAACAAGTACAATTTGGGTTTTTGTTGGATTTATGAGAAGTCCATGTTTTTTTGTCCATGAAGTGATATGGTCGAGTGCAAGTGACATTACTCTATGTGTTTCAACAATGTCGACGGGCTCGAAATGAATATACAATTGCAAATCATCGGCATATAAATGGTACAAACAGGGGAGGTTTTTTGTTATTGGATTGATAAAAAGGGAAAATAAAAGTGGAGAAAGTACCCCCCCTTGTGGCACACCGGCGGTAAGATCAATCCAATCTGAAAAGACATCTGCCATTTTAACGCATTGACGACGGCCACGTAAATATGTTGAAAACCAATTTATCACGGATGAAGATAGATTTAAGGACTTAAGTCTAGCGAGAAGCAGGTCAAAATCAACAGAATTAAAAGCACTACTAAAATCAAGTAGGACCAAAAGCGTTAGACGTTTATCATTCATTGCTTGTCTAATGTCGTCAGTTATTTTAACTAAGACGGTAGTAGTGCTGTGTCCAGCCCGAAAACCAGATTGCAGAGGATCAAGTTGATTATGAAGTGTCAGATAACAGTTAATTTGTTTGTAAGCTATTCGTTCAATAACTTTGGAAAAGATAGGCAAAATGGAGATGGGTCTATAATCTTTTTTGGATGCTGGGGAGCCATTTTTAGGAAGTGGAATAACGAAAGCCGATTTCCATTGGGTTGGAAAGTAACCAGATGTAAGGGAAAAATTAATAATATGAGTAATAATAGATAAAGTAAAAGGCAAAGTCATATGAATTATCGACAAACTCAATTCATCGCTGCCGAAGGATTTAGTTTTGATAGAAAGCAGAATGCGCGATACTTCTGATTCATTGACGACGGAGAAACGAAATTGAGGGACATTAGAATTTTGTGTATTGTTCATATCATGTAACAAAGAGCGTTTTAAAGCTTCGTCAATCACCACCGGAGGGGTAGAAAAATGCAAGTTTAGTTCGTTAAGGTTCAGCGAACTACCTTTATCAACAGTGGAAATAGCTTTGCCCACCCCGAGTGAATGGAGGAAGTTCCAAGAACGTGCGGAAGAAAGATTATTAAGTGAATCTTTAATATGTCTTCTTTTAGCATTCCGACATAGTTGGTTACAACGATTTCTGAGTGTTCGGAACTTTTCCCAGCCAAGGACAGAATCGATTAATTTTAGTACGCTTTAGATGCTAGTCAAAGGATAGTGAAATACTGGAGTGAATCATCATCATCTGTTGATCCTTTCAGGAATCGAACCTGGGACTAAAAACAGGGTTGGCTCGTTCACCAACCACTGCACTACAAGGCGGACGTATCGCCTCTCCGTTTTTCATTATTGTAATGCGTGCGTTACTCTTCAGACTACCGGAGCGGACGCGGACGGAGGCGGGTCCTAAAGTCCTTCCACCATGTAAACGTGACCACGACTGCTCCAAGAACAAATTACTAATTAAATGAAGTCAACAAAGCCTCTAAAGTGTCAGGATGTCTCAAAGAGATAATATGGAAAAATGAAAACGTGCGAATTGGCAGAAAAGTTAAAATATATAAAACATGTGTGAGATCAATCTTAACACATTCCGTAGAAACACGAGTGGACACCACGAGAACGAAGAACTAGGAATATCAGAGATGAGGAACCTCAAATCGATTACCGGAAACACTCTGCGCAGTTGGGTCTGAAATGACATTATACGGGTAACGTGAGAAATCGAAGATATTTTAGCAGATCCAATTCAAGAGTAACCAAATAAACAAAATGAACAGCGTTAAACTGGTATATATAGCAGACAAAAAATTGTTTTCCAGACAGCGCCCACCTGGAAGACACCCGAAGCGATAGGAGGATAGTTGGGTCTCATTACGGGAGACTGAGCAGTCTAAGTAGAACAGAAGAAAAAGAAGAATATAAAGAAGAAGATAATTATAAACTTATTTAAAAAAAATACGGTTAAAAGATGCACCAATGAATTTTAAAGATAAATGCAAACATGTGGAGGTTACGAATTCACTTGATGCTCACTCCATCACATCAAGGATGCGTTTTTTATCTGCGTCTATTTTAAATACAATAGATATTTATTTCCTAAAGACATCTCATCACTCCACGAGTAGTTTATTAGCCAAGGTAATAACATATAGTTTGTTTTCAACATCGTCTTGAACGTGGAACAACGTCGCATGTGGTTTTCTTCAACTTTACATGGGAGCGGTTTAAATTTCTTTTGTCACTTTGTGTCACAACTCGATAAGTACAAAAGTATAACCCTTTGATACTTGGATTAGTTATACATGATTTTTCACAATCAGACCGCGAAACTTCAGAGGAACATTTCTCACGGTTAGCTTAAAAAAAATCCTAATAAATTTTTTCCGAAAATTCATTTTTTTTAAAAAATTATCCCAAAATGGAGTAAATCTTTCTCCCTGACAAAAAAAATCCAATAAAAACGTATTTGACTAACGAAGCAATACGCATCAGATGCGGACAAGGGAAGCGGCTGGGTAAGAGAGGGGTATGGGCTTGTGGAGGGACTGCTTGTCCGAGAAATTAAAGATTTACTACATTTTGAGATTGAGATGATTGAGATGAGAACCATGTTTTTATTTTTTTCAAACCAAGATATAGCCTTTATAATACCTTTTCAAGATCAAATATAAACAAAAGTCGCATTTTTCGCACATCCGTCGTTGTTCTACGATCACGACGATATTTGGTCTTACTTATTTGATATATTTTCAACGGAGATGAGTATGTTGAGAACATGGAAGTCTTGACATTTACAGAGCTTATGATACGAGTATGTCATCAGTTGGTTAAGTGGTGATTTTGCAGACGGCGTAATATTCACCATTTATTAATGGCATTGCTGGAATTTTTCGATTTTCTACATATGCTTGGTTTAAATATTACATTCCCGTGCATGTTGGCTCACTATAGAGAATGAAAGGAGGGATAAATTAGTGATATCTTTTGTTGAAAAGGGATATGTTTTTACTATCTTTTATGAACTTTACTTATTTAAACTAAATTACTTTTTCTTCTTCTTCGATGGCGCTACAGCCAAAATCGAGCCTTGGCCTCCTTTAACTTTTGCCTCCAACTCCGCCTGTCCTCAGCAGCCATTATCCAATTTGCAACTTTTAGAAGCTGTGCTGCATCTTTTTTCACATATGTTTAAATTACCGTTTAAACGTTCACAACTTTTACGTGTTCCATTATTATAATTTTTTTATGGTGGATAAGTTAAATGGCACCATTTTTTTAAAGCACCATCTCGAGGGTTCTAAACATTCTATACAATAGTTGCTCGTTCCCAATTATGATATATTTTAATAATAACTATCTGTTTCCAATGCTATCAGTGGCAAACGGTACCTATTTAGATTAGTAAGCTGTAAAAAATTTCATAAATTGTCCACAGCGGTAGACTAGATAGACAGACTAGGTAGATTCACTAGAATATCCTTAAAAAAGTAGCCCTTATGAAGAAGTGTTGAAAAACTCAATTGCATTTTGGATATCCGCAAGATCAAACGGTAATCAAAAGAGTGATTTTAGTTTATGAAATCTGAAATATGGGGTTCGTTGATGTAATCAAATCAATATTTTAACTAACCGCACAAGCTTGTGTAATCTGGTAATACGATGAATGGCCATAAAATTGCCAAAGCTTATTGCGATATTTGCGCAGAGTACGGTGAAGATTCTATACATTATTGACTTTTTTGTTGTATTCTTTTTTAGGTCCTTTTATTTTTTTAATTCTGATGTTATACCAATACAAGAATATTTTTTAGAAATATGTTAATAATCCAAATATTTCTGATGACACTCGGGATACCGGTTTGGATGCTGGTTTTTATCGAAAATCATCGACATCCCACGAAACGAGTTATACAATGTAGTGCCCTTTACTGCAGTATTGGGTGCGAATAGGAGTGTATGATGATGACGATAATAACTTTTTTTTTGTTATTTTTTCAATTAAAAATAAATCCAATTATAAAGAAATACTCGTTTAAAAAATCACTGATTTTGGAGTACAGATTATGTTTTTTAGAATTATTATGCCGTGTGCACGTTTTTAGTTCATAATTTTTTCCAATATTTTATCTGATTGTGGCCGTTAAAGACAACTTCATACACGTCACAGAAAAAAACCATCAGTCTGACTGTTTTGACTTCGTCTGACAAAACACATCACGTTTTACTTTCCAAGATGATGGGCCTCTCAAGTTGACGGATTTTTCAAACGAATTAACCATACATAATATTCAGAAGCCAGAACAAATTGCTTTAAATATTCGTATCGAATCTTGCTCATCTAACATGCCACTTTGGGGTTTAGGAGAAAAATGGACCAACTCGCTGATACAAGTTGTTTTCAAACTGTTTTTTTACTAAATATTTACCATTCCTTTTCTTTCCGGTTCCTCTTCCTGTCTCCTTCCAAACCCATTACCTGATCCCACATTCGTCATAATTTTAATGTTTTTTTTGTGACTGCAAGATATTGTTTTAAGCAATAAGTCAAATTAAAAATATTTTTAAAAAATATATAAATTATATTGTTCGCCGAGGATCGGCGCGGGTGACTCCAGTGAGGAAACATTATTTAGAATTTTTGGTATGTATTTATTTATTTAAAACTTCAAGTACAAAGAAAAAGTACTTTGGCGGACTTATTGCTAAAGCAATATCTTCCAGCCAACAATTTTTTTTCTAAATATAAACCAAAAGATACTTACTTACCTACATTAAATAAAACAAATATACCTTATTTATTAAAAATAACAGTTGTTCTATAATTGGGAGATAAGGCTTGCACATATCATCTTTAAGAAAATAAAAAAAGGACATTATGTTATACACGTTTAATGATGAAAAATGTGGGATCAGAAAATGTGTTTGGAGGGAGAGAGGAAGAGGGAACCGAGGAATAAAAAAAGGGGATGAAATTACATATTTAAGAGAAAGAAAAAAAAAACTGTAAAATTCAGGAAGTTCAGAATTCTTGGAATATATAATCATGTTTCAGGCGTTTCCTGAAAGTGGCTAGAGAAGGTGCATTTTTTATATAAGAAGGTAGCTTATTCCAAAGTCTAGCGGCTTAGACGGAAAAAGAATGGCTGAAAAATGATGTGCTATGTCGAGGAATGGAAAGTGTTCTCTCCTGAGAAGAGCGAAGCAAAATACCATGATCAGAAAGGTAAATGAAATTCTCCGCAAGATATTTTGGAGCGTAAGGATTGTGAAAAATATTATAAAGAAGTGAGAGAGATTGAAGGCTTATGCGCTAATAAAAAAAAACCACTTAAGTTGGGAAAGAAAGGTCATACTTTTTGAGATTGAAAATAAAGCGGATGCATTGATTTTGCAAACGCTACAGACGATTCATGAGTTCTATATTGGTGTCAAGATAGCAAATATTGGCATAAAATAGAGAAAACGATAGAATAGATTGGGACAATTTTTCTTTGGTTGTGGTTGGACGAAAATTCTGCAGTCTATTCGGTGAATGAAGGGTGCGATAAAACTTCTTGCGAACATCAATCAGTTCTTGCCACGTTAAGTGTTGGTTCATAATAACGCTAAGATTTTCAATTGTTATTGTGAAAAGAATCCCATTTTGGTCGATCACTAACGTAGGAAAATTTAAGAATTTTTGCTTAAATGAAAATTTGTATATAATACAAAAAAAAAAAAAATGCGGCGTATTTAGATTCAGACATTATTTGCAAAGATTTAATCTTGAAAGGGTAAGTCTAACGCGTTTGTAAATACAACTGGTTGTTTAACTAAAGCTGGCGCGTTCGCAAAACTCACACAAACGCATTTAAAATCTACAGGTGTTGATTTTAAAAAAAGGGTCTATAAAATTTAAAGCAAATGTGCTATCTTCATTGTCTAATAATATAATTTATACTGGGCATTTTAATAACACTATATTAATTATTATTATAATGGACACAAAATATTAAATAAAAAACTCGCTTGTTTAAAAATAAATAATTATATGACATTTTCTTAAGTGGTTGTTTTTTTTATAGTTCTAACCCAAAAAAGATTTTCTAAAACATTTGATACAATATCAAGGTTTTAAAATCAATATTCTGTAAATTAAAAATATTTATGCTTTTTACCAGCACTAGGTAATCGACCTATACATGATTTGATTAAATGAAAAAACATATACATTTATAAACCGGTGTTTTTAATCCATAGCTTAATATAATCCATATATAATATACATCGAATACAATTAATCATATTTTTACTATTAAGAATCGCAGCGAAATTCAGATGAACGCAGAAACATCCTTTGTATGTTTTATTACCATATCATTAGCAACAAAGAAAGCAATAGTTATCTATGTCACGATCATAAGCGTGTCTGAGCGCGAGAGAGACGGAGATTATTTTCATAATGCGAATGCCGTGCGAAGTCATACCATGAGCTTATTCACAAATACTTCACAATGCGTTTGTGTGAGTATTGCGAACGCGCCAGCTTTAAAAAATTCACCAGTATCTCCTTTATTGTTATTTTTTATTTTTTTATTTTATTAATTTTATTAATTTTTCACGCCCATAAGGCTTTTATATACATGGAAGTTACATAAAAAATGAGTACCTATATAAACAACATAAAATTTAAAAAATCCAATATAAAGCAATAAAAGGTAGAACAGTGTTTTTTTAATTTATTTTTTTATTTTATTTATTTATTCACACTCTTTATCAAAATACAATTCCATGTTCACTTTGCCCAGCTAACAAGGGTACCCCGTTCCAAGCTAGGCAATTACATTTTAATACATTATAAAAGTTAACAAATTATTGTTTAGAAGTAAATTTGGTATAAAAAAAATGAGTATATAAAAAAAATGTATATAAACAACAAAAAAATTAAAAAAATACAACTTAAATAAATTAAAGATAGGATAAGTGTTAAGAAGTATAGTTAGTATAAAAATAAAAAGATGAGCGTATAAACAACATATATTCAAAAAAATAAAATGTAAAGAAATAAAATCTAGAGCTGTGTTTAGAAATTTAGTTGGTTTTTAAAAATAATAATATATATATTTTTTTAAACTAAATAAATGCAGTTAAAGGTTTAAAGCAGCTAGGTTATTGAAACTATCATAAATTAGTCATTTTCACTATCATAAAATCGGAACACCGGAAAGTAATATTAATAGCCTGATCGTCGTAAGCTCTGAACTAATATGTCAAGCTGTTAATTGACTTGTTCCACTGCAGCAGTGAGCGTTACATTTATTGCACGTCGCCGAAATAGGTTTGTGTGCACCTATTCCAATTTATTATCGATTTATTCAAATTGGATGTCGACATTCCTACGGACGACGTACCTTCGGGGGAGGCGGGGCGGCCGGCGGAGGAGGAAGGGCGGAGGGCCCCAGAGGTGACCGGATTCTCACCTGGCGCTGGCGATGGCGGTTACACTATGCACTCACAGGGCCGAACTGGAAATAATAGACAAATCAATATCAATTCCAGTGCTGACACAATTGGCGTATATTTTAATCGACTACGCTTGCTTCCCACAATATGTAATACAAATAACAAGGCAAAAAAACAAATTTCCAAATCGCACTACTGGTACTAAAACTTTATTTGCTTTGGGGAAACATAGGGCCATCACTGACTTCTCATTATTTATTTTTAATTTAAAATACAATAATGTACAAAACATAATTATGTTCCCATGAGTTAGCAAACTCATTCTGGGATAGATACAATTAACGATTATCAGATAAAAATACATTTAGTTGAACATAATTAAAACAAAAATGGTCAAATCACGGAAATTTTTTGAAAAACAAATTATAATTTATTTACTAACATAAACTTACACAGGTCAAGGGTTATCGAGAAATAATTTAAGGAAATAATTTAATTTTCTTCATTATATTTCAATCATGTTTTAAAATTAAAATGAACAGCAACCTATTATAATATTATTGATATTTTTTTAAAAACAATTATCTAAAGTTATAAAACTATAAAGCTTTATTGATTATCTCACAATACATACTTGTAGGTCAATAAATACTTTCTTTGTTATATTTTTCCCAAAATTCAAATATAATTACCTAAATTCTTAAACACTTAGCCTCGACCTTAACTATTGGTTTTTTCCTCGATTATGATTAATGTACATGCTATAGTTCATAGGATTATTTTTGTTTTCTTCTTAAGTACATTGAACTATAAAAGGACATTCAATCCATCTTATCTTCATATTCGTTTAAAAATGTCCCAACAAGGCGAAACAATTGTCACGAAATTTTTGTTTTTATGTTTTTTATGTGTGTAAAAATAAAATAAAGTGTTCAGTAGACTCAAATCAGTGTTTGATTTCTAATATTATCAGTGTAAATATGGAGTTCTACAAAAGCAACACCAAATCAATCAAAACATTAAATTTTAAACACTATTTAGTCCTCCTAGAACAGGTTTTGCTAGTGAGCAGTCCTCGGAAAATAATTAAGCGCATATATTTTTATTAACATGTTAATGTGGTATTTGTCCCGACAGATACAGGTACTGGTACGGAAGTAACATTTGCTTTTTTTTTCAAATCTTTCGAAGCCATTTAAATGTGGTTTATCCCTAGTCCTGCCCTGGCCTTCCACTTTCTTCATCGCACAGTAAGATAAGATAACGGTGACCAATATAATGACAGACCTTCCGGACCAAAAAAATCGCCGTAATACATCAAATTACAAACTGAGTATGTACAATAACTCAACCGCATCAAGATTATTTGACACTTGGGCACAGGGTAGTCAAAAACCATTTCATCTTCGGCAAAAAAACTTTATTAAGAAACCAATAAAATCTTCGTATTGAAAAAATGAGTGTATTAGAATATATAATCGGAGTGGAAAAAATTAAAAGTAGTCTCCATCATAATCAGTGGCGCTACAGCCCATTATGAGCCCTGGTTTTCTCCAAAATCTGTCCTCATCCCTCTGAGCACCCTGCGGCTCTTCTCCAGTTCGTCAGGCCAATTGCTCTCATGTCACTTTCAAGATCACCCTGCCATCTCAATTTTGGTTTGCCGTCTGTCTTCGTCTGCCTTCCGGAGTGGTATTATTAATTCTCCATTCATGAAATAAATTATTTTTAAAACAACTTTTTTTTTCAATGTTTTTTACATATACGAGTACATATGTCCGTATGATCGATAGAAGGAAGCAATATTTTGATTTGTATGTATCTATGTAAATGATACTATTGTTCTTAACTAAATTAACAAAATAAAAAAAACAAGTAATTTATAAGTGTAATTAATGCTTTAGTTAGCATTTAATCCCATCTCAAGCACAAGAGGTTTTTATTTTAAGTTTAGTGTTCCGTTTCATTTATTTTTATTAGTACTTTTTGCTTTATGTACATTATTTGATTATTTTTTTAATGTGTCTGTTTACGAAAAAAAATATCGAATAAAAAAAATTGCCAAAGGTATTTTTAATTAAAAAATCTCGAGAGCTGGATTATTTACATGTGTACATTTTTTTAATTTTTAAATTACACTTTACTGATTTTCCACCTATGTTTGCATTCTTTGCGTCCAGTTGGAATAATAATATGGTTCTGTCTTTAAAAAAGAACCGAAACCTTGGACCAGTGTTTTCAACTCAAAGTTTGCTATCAGGTAAAAAGCCAATAGTTTTTAAAAAATCGTTAATTTTTGGGATTAAAGAAACAAAGTTTTTTTTAGATTATTTATTTTTTAGATTTATTTAATTTACTGAAATCAATTTTTTTATATTATTTTTAAATAATTAAAAAATATTTACACACATGTATTTATAAATAATTCAATCGACAAGAGATCTGTCCGCACCGTTGCGTGGTCGCTTTCGCCTACCATTCTTGGGGTCCTGATTTCGATTTATTTATGTGCAATTTTTTAGTTAACATTTGTTACATTTTTTATTGCATAAAATGTCACTTTATTTAGAAAAACAAAAAATCCCATAGAGGCATAGCTTGTGCGTAGGAATACTAAATCTAGAATACATTGCGAAATTTATTGTGTAGATACATTTTTAAATACATAAAAAACAAACGTAGAAAATGCAAATTGAAATTTACATTCTGGTTGATTCCTGGCAAGGTAGAGTTAAAAGCTTTTTTTTATTGAGATATTTTATTGTTCCTTGAGTGTAAATCAACCGTCCATGCGCTCAGTAGCTGCAAGACTTGTTGTTACCTAAATTCTAATTTTATAAATCTGCTTTGCATTTCGTTTTTAAAATATCACTTAAACTCTAAACTTCATTGTCAAATCAAAAATTTAAAAATAAAAATGTAAATAGGGGCTAGATTTCTTATTGTCCATGCGCTCTGTAGCTGCAAAACGTTCTGTTATCTAGCTCATATATATCATAATTGGAGACGAGGAACTAGAATCCCAACCGTCCATGCGCTGTGTAGCTGCAAGACGTGTTGGGATATTTATTTATTCTTTGGATTTTCACAAAAATGGAGCTATATAAATTATCCAAACATTTTTATTATTTTTATTCCTTCATGTAACAGATGCTTGAACTTTTCTGCATCCATTTTTTTTTAAATTGCGTTCGCTTCTTTTTTATTTTTTTTTTTTAAAATTATTTAGTTCTATGTATTACATAGTCTCATATATATTTACAAACAATATTTACATCTATACTTATTCTAACATTATTTATCACTATTATACACTTAATATCCTAATTTATAATATTAACTGTTTCATATGTACATTTTCATTAATTATATTCACTATTTACTACCTAATATTTTTCACATACATACTTTTTACATTTAATTTTAAATATATTTACATTCATTTCATTTTTTATGCTTTCTGGCATTTCTTCAAATAGTTTTATTCGCTTGTACATAAGGCAGTTCTGGGACATTGCTTTTGATTTCTTTTCCAGTCTTATATTTTTAGATCCTCTTGTTGCATAGTTATGAAAGAACTCATTATTTTTTAGTTTATTTTGAAAATATCTCGGAACTATTCCTTTAATAATTTTGTTTATTTCATTGGCAACATTGAATTTGATTCTTTGATTAATTGTCATGAAATCTAGAAGTTGAATCATTTTCTTAACATTTGTTCGTCTCCCACATCTTAATATTATCCTCATCGCTTTGTTTTGTATTATTTGGAGTCTTTTTAGATCTCCTTCATTACTTAAATATAAAATAATGGAGCAATAATCAATGTGGGGAACGATAATACTTTTAAATATCAGCAGAGAGGTTTCTTTGCAACCACCGTGTAATCTATTTCTAACAAACTTGTCACTATTTCGTCATAATAAGTATTAAGTTTCCAAATTACTGAGCGGATGGCTTGTATGCTCTTAATAATCCCTTTTTACATACTGATACAGTCATTTCGTGTGATTTATTACTACGAGTCACATAATATGCCAAATGCCCCTAAATTACATATCTGGGAGAATATTATGTTGTTCTTACGAAATTGTTTCAGTACTTTGTTCGAGTCAATGCTTCATTGATGAGCTTATGCTGAGGAAATAGTGGCGGATAAAAAAAACTTACGATGTTTGATTTAATTACTTGCAACAGATCTGTATATTTTTATTCGTATTTGTTCATTCATAAAAACATTGGTTTATTTGTATACATGTGGCACATTGTACTGAGGATCCGGAACCTATCTTGTGGCGGGAAATAGGGTTTTTTGCTCAGGGGTCAGTAAATGTGAAGCGGCGTAAAAGGGCGCGACGTACAGCTTTGAATTCACAGGAAACTGACATAAACAGTTAGTCTTTTTTACTCTACTACGCGTTTTGCACGGCAACGTTGATGCCGTAAGACGCGACATCGCTCATTTTTAGAAGATAATTTGAACCTATCGTTCTATGAAGCATCAATTATATTTAATTATTTATTTATTCAAACGCCTTATAAGATTTTACATGTATAAATATAACGAAAAGACGTGTATTTTACACAAAAATAGCAAAACATATAAATGAATTTATTAAAATAAGAAAATAAAAAAGTCATCTTACACGTTAGTAAAAAATATATGAGTATACACAAAGTACATTTAGAGCGAATGGACAACGAAAGAACGGCTAAAAGTAAAAATATAAAAAATTTATGATTTTAATATTCAAACTATTTAAACAAAACAAAGAAAGAAATATCAAAAATTTCAATTATTAAAGGAATTATTATTATGAAAGAAAAATTACTATATTATTAAAGGAATTGTTAAACGAAAACAAAACTTGACCCTTTAAGGACCCAAACAAAAATCACAAATATAAGAATCTGGACTATCGTTGCCAGAACATTATTTATGGGCCCACCTTCCGCAAATTCTGCATCGGTACGACAGCTCCCATTACCCGCTGACTACCATCATTTAAAGTTTTTACTTTTAATGATGGTAGGTGCTTTTGCACCTATATTTTATTCGACTTTTAATCACAATTTGATGAATGGCACCTGAAAGAAGATGAATCTATGTATATTATTTATTTATTTATTTTTATTTATAAATTTATAGCAAAAAAATAATATACATACTTAATAACAGGGAATCTATATAAAACCAATTGATGTAAAATGAAAACGGAGTGTTCTCTGTTTATGATAGTCTCCATCTAACATGGCACAGTCTGTTCTAAGATGGAGATTTTTTATCTTTAGAGCATAAGTAGTCCTATACTAATAAAACAATAACATAAAAAAAACTAAAATTACTTAATTATAAATGCCTAGCTTATCAAATGTAAGAAATTAAAATCATTATTATACAAATATAAAGTATATATATGTGCCATGAATACATGTTACTTAAACATAAATAATATATTATAATATATAATAAAACAAATATAAAGCAATGAAATACATAAAAATATAAATAATATGTGTACCAATTATATAAAGTACTACGTTTATTGATTTACATACATATATTTTTCAAAAAAATCTCTCGCTACACTATTTATATGTGCAGTTATTTTTATTTTAAAATTCGCTTTACATTTTGAGTCTTTTATATTTGGCAATAAATCATTAAATATTTTTGGAACAATTACATTGTATTGCTTTTTACCAAAGGCGGTTGATACAAATGAGACAATACAGTTAATATAATAAGCATAAACATAATACAATAGAAATATATCTTTACCCTAACCTGGACGCCGGCAATTGGCAGTTATTTTATAAATTCGGACCGAAGAGCTAACAACCGTCTCTCGTGACTCAACGCAGAGCCCTAACGGCTCATGCGGATGAGGCAAACTTTTCCGATGATTGACATAAACGGCCGAGTGCTTAAGGTCACCCGAATGTGCATAGATTTCGTACAATCGCCATCGCTCCGATTACCCGCCCGCTCTCATTACCCCGCGCTCCCCTGCCCAACGCGCGTTTAGTCGTTTTTTAAACCGTCAGACGTAAACTTGACGTTAGGAATCAAAACGGAAATGCCTGTTTGTGTTGTGAAAGCGCGTAAAAACCATTCGGGAAAACATTGTCAAAAAGATGGTGTAATTGGCAGGAATTTGATTATAAATGATTGTCAAAGCTTAAAATAATCCATTTTAAATTATTAATACGTGTAAGTGTCAAACTACCTGGCGGCACAATCGCGAAGCTCTTCTTACCACCAGGGTTGAACTTGTAGGAACATATTTTTCAAAAATATCGTTAATCTTTTTAAATCCTAAAGAAATTTAAGGAATGAATTGGAATTGGAATCCATGGAAAACGCTTTTTTGTGAAGATTTAAAATACAACATTTATTCTTACCAAAAATGGGAGGATACTCATATATTCTCTTAAAATGCAGCCCTGGTGTAAATAAACAAACTCGGTTACCGTAGGTACGTTTTCGTGTTAACACCTTTTTTCAAATTTTTTATTTACTATACCGCAGAAGTGCCTTTTACAATATAAAATAAACAAAATAATGAGTTAGTTCGATATTAAAAAAAAAAAAAACAATATTAAAACATGGGTAAAAAAGAAAAAGAAAAATAACAAGAAATATATATATATTTACATGTATGTGGGTCAGCATACAAAAGATATAAAAAATATAAAATGAATAAACACCAGATCATTAGCATAAGAGCTTTTGCAAATCATTCGTTAATCGTTACTATACATCGTAAAATATTTATAAAGGGATGATTTGAATTCATAGAGACTCGAGTTAAAAATGTCGATATGAGAGGTACATTCGTTACCTAGTCTGTTTATACGCGATATTAGTGAGTGACAAAGATAGTTGGTTTGAAAAGGGTGACAATAATGTAGACTATTTTGTCTAGTTTTACGTATTGGTATATTAATTTTTATTTAATCCAGGAGTAGTAAATATTATACTCGTTTATGTTTATTGTCTATGATCAAAACGTTTCATTTTGGAACAAACGCCGTTTTCAACTTGATTCGAACGGAAGAATTTTTAAATATTTTTTATGTAGTAAAATCTTTGCGTTCCGATGATTTCATCATCATTATCATTCCATTTTCTCACCCAATAGTGCATAAGGCACTGTATTGGTACACCAATCGCACCATATCTTGTTTATTTTTGTTACATTAATATAGGATGATCAGTCATTCGGTTCATGTGCCAGTCCCGGGTCTATGATTTACCCAAATATTTAAATGTTGGTGGCCATTCTCAAAAAGTTGTAAATAACTCACTATTATGTAATGGAACTCAATTTGTAGTAGAGAGAGGTGCGAACCTCGGGTTTTTTATTCATGATTCCACGTCACTAGCCACGCGACCACAACCCGATTCTGTTTTAGCGTCTGCCAATACGATTAATTATTCTCACAGAGAACTGACATATAAAGAAATTAAAAAATACTGACACAGTTAACCACAATCTGATAAAAAGTAATTGGTGACAAAAATGTTGATTATTTGTGTAAAAATCAAGTTTTGCCAAATTCATAATCATTAAGGTTGAAAGTTCCGTTACATCTCAAAGAGGTTTCTCGTTATCTGGCACAGTAAAGAAAACTTGAAGATAAAATGATAACAGTCTCCCGACAGTAGAATATATTATTTTTGTATTTTCATATTAAATCCATTGAACATAAAAACACGCTTGCTGCTTTTTTTTTGTAAGATTTATGATTATTTTTGGTGGAAAACAATTCAAACAAGCCACATCCTTTGTTTCGTGATAAAACAAACATTAGTGATTAATTATAACTGTTTCATTATATCCGTAGAACCTACCGACAAGATAACACCGTTATTTTTTTTCCTGCGTAAATGTTTTTATTTTGGACGTGAAAAAAAAAACTCTTTACCTGTTTGATTCGATTTTTTTAACTCTTAGATGATCATTTTTTTCTTACGGTTTACAATAAACGATACATTTGTAACCGACCGAAGTTTGAGATGTGTCGGATTACGTTCCGCAGTACTCGGGTATAATTAGAGATATTGGATTAATGTCCATTCAAATAATTAGTTATTGTTTGCCATTGTTTAACATAAAAAAAAATCGAGGCTGATTTTGTGGTTTGATGACTATATTTATAATCCTTAAAATGTAACATGATTAGAATGACAGTTGTCAGAAAAAGTGACGACATAACTTTGTAATAACGTCAAAGGAGTTATTTATATTGACACACAAAAAAAACATCTGTATCTGGCGTGTTAATTTATTTTTTTAATACAATTCTTTAAACATAAATCAACATTAATATATAAAATCAGCTTTAAAACTAAAATAAACCTAATTATTAACGACGTTCTTACAAGGTTACATCATTTTGCAAAAACGTTAGAGATGGGACAAATGGATCAATGTAATTTTATCGAATAAAAAAATAATTAATTTGATGTTGTTCATGAAAAAAGTATAAATGTCTCATTTTTTGGTGAATAATTGTGTTAAACACACTATTAGGCTTGTTCTTGCGTTTTTTCCAATCAATTTTCGGAAAGAGAGTTTCATGATTGCATGAAATAAGTGATAAAATCGATTTGACCTGTGATCAGTAGTTTCCCATCACCAATGAAATTAGTTTGACAGCTGTCATTCTCTAATCAAGCTATATTTTAAGGACTATAGAAGTTCCAAGATCTTTCATGTTTAATTCTTTTTTATTCTTTTATAGCACAAAAGTCATTAATAAGAACCCTTCTCAAATAGCCTTACATATATCAGAGTGATTCTTTATTTAATGAGTTTGCAGTGCTTGATGTTAGACAGTAATATTTACTGAGGGCAGAGGTGGTCACTTACTCTAACAGAGATATGCATCCATCAGTTTCCTATCATTATGAAACTCGGAGTCCCAGTAGCGATCTGATTTCCCGGTAAATGGTTAGAACAACTTAAGCACAGAGCCAATACTCCTTCGTAGGACACAAGCTATATAATATAACACCAAAACCATGGAAATGTAACAAGAACCACAAGCTAAAGAGGTCACTGACTACTTTCCTCGGCGAAATTGGTAGCAGGTAGTCTGGGGGGTTGATGGTGGCTGTTAAATGGCCAACACATGTTTTAATTTGAATTGTTAATACGTATTTTTGTTTTTATATTGATTGAATTTTTTAAGATCTTCACGGCTTTTTATTCTGATTTTACTATGTTTTTCTATTTTTACTATGTTTTTATTTTTATAATTAAATGTGTTTGTCGGCCTCGTGGTGTCATGGTCAGCGCGTTTGCCTACCATGCGAGAGGTCTCGGATTCGATTCCCGACAAGGTTGGTATGAAATATTTATTTAAAAGGGTGTTTCACACCAGAATATTTCAAAGTCCCTGGACTGGTATCTGAAGCATAAGACTGATCATCTTACTTTCATGTAACAAAAATGATCAAGTTGCGCTGCGATCGGTGTACCAATGCAGTGTCCCATGCACCATTGGGTGCGGAAAGGGAATGACGATGATTATGTTTTTTACAGTGTATTTTATTTTTACAAGGTATTTTACTGGGTTTTTAAATATGTTTTTTACTGTGAAGTTACTATGTTTTTTACTGTGAAGTTTACTATGTTTCTTACCATGTATTTTGTTGTTACTACGTATTTTACTAAGTTTTTCGCTTTGTCCGCTGCCTTTATTATTGTTTTTTATATTTTTTTTTTGACTGTTTTAATTCGGGAAAAATAACATTAGTTAAACAGGAAATGCAACTTCGTTTGAATAAAAATATTGTTTTTATAATATGATAATAAATTAATAAATATAATAAATTAAAGTTAGTATAACATAATACGATTTATTTGCCGTACCTTTTACAAAATACTGGTTTTATTGTCCTCTTCGCTATACCAGATTAAATTCCCCTTTTTATTTATTTAATTTATTTATTTAACTTTTTGTACATAATATTATTTGTACATTGGCGGGCTTATTGCCAAATGGCAATTTCTTCCAACCAACCAATAAAATAAAAGTTTTATTTTTATAATTCAAGTTACAGAACATATTCAATAGAAAAAAAAAAGATTAAAAAGTTAAAAATATATAAAAATAGAAATAAACGTATTTGTTTATAAATTACCTTAAATCAAAACTATTACTCAATGGGAAAAGGGAAAAAAGATGAAAGAGGAAAAAGGAAAGGAGGAGAGATTAAGGAAGAGAAAGGAGATGTTTCTTCAGACGTGATTTAAACAGAGATAATGTAGTAATACCAATAAGTAAAAACAATTATACTTCAAATTCATTTATAAGACGAACCTGTAAAAATTATAATGAACTCAGTATTAATGTAGAAATGTTTAACTGCACGTTGCATTTATACAGAAAATTTCTTCATGGAGTTAATTATTCAGTGGATTACAATATGTATTTGTACCACATGTAATGTATTTTTTTGTGTATGTGTATTTTATATATGCATGTAGATGTGCATGTATGTATATGTATGCGTATGTGTGAATGGATGGCTCAGAATGTGCATTGGGCATTATTATTTATTACCTCTATAGAAAACGAAAATGTTAACTATGTATTATTCATTCCTCACTCAAGTTTTTTATTTATTTATTTTTTGTCACTTTAATGTTTACATCTCCGCTTTAATACTTATCATGTATGGCTGTATGTTTTTTTAACAAAATAAAAAAAATAACATTAAAGCAAAAAACGTTAGTAATTATCAAATTTATTCATGCAATTGAAAGTATTTCATTGCGTATTTTTGGAACACATATTTTAAAGAACTACTTTAAGAATAAAAACACCTAATTTTGGGCGTTTTGAAGTCACATTTAACTTATTTAAATAAGTTTTGATTTCGATTTAGGCCGAAACTAGAAGGGAAGCCGAAATTCAGTTTTTGTTTCGGCTAAAAATCTTGTTTCGGCCACTGACTACAATACATGCAGCATTGGCATTAGAAGCACAATTTGTTATGTTTAGATATTTTATTGTTTTTTTTAGAGGGCTCACGACCCGAAATCCAGCCTGTCTACAAACATCGTTGATTAAACTAACTAGTATAAGATGAATGAAAATTGAAAAGTTGTTTTCAGGCCTAGCCTAGTAGGTGAATTGGTTCAGCCGGATGAATCTCACCCACATGATAAAGGTTTCAGCTCTTTTACTTCATCAAAGTCAACAGATGGAAGAGTTGAGGAACTGTGAATGTTTAAACATAAACAGAATGGTGAATGTTACACGGTGTGTAAAGTGGCCACATAAAGCAGCCAATAACAGCTCATAAGCCTTGGAAATGCCTTGACTTCCATATTCCCTTCTCAAAAATGTTTTTCCACTCTGTTGCAACAAATTTAAATATTATGAAGTTATCTTCTTATGAAAAATGTTTTTTTTACAATTTTACTTAATTAGCATAAGGCACTATTTGATTTTATAAATTCAGTGATAGTTAACCCATACAAGATAAGAAAATTTTAATATTTATTTTATTAACAACAATGTTATGTGTAATTCGTCCCTCATTCCCATATTCCCCTCTCTAAAATATTCTCTCGTTTATAAATTGTTGGTAAATTACCCATATAAGACGTCTCCAAAAATTTTCAGAAACCTTTTTAATAGTGTTATTAGCTTTTCAGAAATTAAGAATTGAAATTTCTAAAGACTTTCGGCTCTATAAAAATCATAAATTCATTGAACAATTCTTATTTTAGATTGTACTTCGTGGAAGCACATCTTTTAGTTAATTAATAACTGTCTATAAAACTTTATGCATCCTAAAAATTAAGTAATTTGATGAAAATTTCCATAATATCGATAGCAAAATATAATCATTAAAATAAGCTCCTGTGGATCGATGTGATAAGATCCAGCCAATAAAAATTATTTTACTGAAAATATCCTTTTAAGACATAAATTTTTAACTTTATTTTGTTTATAAGACGTGCAAGTTTTCATAATGCTAATACAAATATTTTTATTAAATGATCATTTTTAAATTTGCCTTTGCCATTCGTACCTAAGACTTCTGTTCCCCTATTTAGTTTACTTTATCTAATGATCTCGTGATATTTATTTGATAGAATTAAGAATAGTCCAGAAGGAGCATAGACCCATATTTGAATACATCGGACTGTGTGCAAAAAACCCCCCCACTTTACCACACTTTCGCCGCGCGCATGTGTAAAGACGCCGCGTTATGTTGCCAGATCGCGAAAAATATAATCATAACACAAATGTAAGATAATTATATTCTAAAACAAATAATTTAATAATTTCTCTAAAATTTTATTTTACAAGCGGAAACATTGATAAACACAACAGAATGGATAATTAAAGGGTCATTTAATAAGAGTAATTTAATTAATGAACTTAAAAAATAAAATAAATTTTATTTGACGTGAAAACGGATATTTTTATGTAATATTAAATAAAATTTTATGTTTTAAAGATAATGGCAGTCAAACGTCCACCGCGGCGTTGTTTAATCCGAGAGGTCCAATTTTTATTCGTTTTCTCATTAGATGAGCAAAGTGGGTGAAAAATTTAATTTCCTGGCAACACTAACAAAATATACATTTTATTTTCTTTGACTATCTGAAAGATAATTCAATTTTGAAGTCATGCATTTGCTACTTTCACATTAAATGTGATCCCATTCTGTTTCTTTAAGATCCCAGTAGTATTTTTACACTTTAAAACGACACAACACGACATTGTTTAATTCAAATCAGGAGCGGCGTACTGAGCGACAACTACAAAGAAACTAATGGGTGAAAACGCAAAACTACTCCTATAAGAGTAGTTTAGCCGCCTTCTGTTTGATGCCGTATGCGGTTTCTGGACTATTCTTAACTCAATGATAAAATCATTGAAAAAACTAAAATAAAAATGATTTTTTTAATTTAAATATAATATTTCTAAAAACATTCTAAATATATAAAAAAAATCTCTATCAATAAAAAATAAAAATTTGGATTATTACGATTATTAGTAATTTTTTGCAAATTAAAAAAATTTGTGTATCAAAATTTATTGTAAAAGAGGAGGGAAACATTTCAGAGTAGGAGATATGGAAATTTAAGCCTTTACAAGGCGTATGACCTATCATTGGCTGGTTTAAGTGACCACTTCACATTTATACTCAAAATATTATTAATTATATTCGTAGATACCTGTTTAAAGTTAATTTGTTTTTTTGCACCACAATAGACCAAAAGGTTTTATTACAGTGTCAGTTCTGAATTAAAATAAACAAATCAGCACAAAACACCCAAACTTAAGAAATACACATTTAATTTTTATGATCTCATCGGGAATTGAACTAAGAACCATCCGTGTATGAAGCTAGTGTTTAAACCACTACACCAAGGAGCTAAAATTAACAAAGGCAAAAAAAAAATATTTTTTTTCCTTTCAATCTTTCAGAACGACGTTTATTCAGTTCAGTATTTAGTAACATAGTTTAGTTACCCACAAAGTCTAGAGGCTTGTCGGTGTGAAACGTTTTTTTAAAACAGGTTTTTTTTGCACATATAATGCTTAAAATACATTTATTATTCACAATTTTTAAATAACTATAATTATTTTTTTTATTACTTACCTAATTATACTTTTTCCGTACATTTCAAATTAACCTACATTTATGCCTAGTGAAATGTATCAGGCCGGAGAATAATTTTACTATTAGCGATATCACCAGTCAGCAGTCACCTGTCAGCATTCACCAGTCACCATGACATTACCGTGTGCTGTATAACATCAAGTGCAATAACAGCTCGTGTACGTAACTCTAGGTAACAACTTCCTTCACTTTTTCTGCAAGAACCAATAGCCATTTCACATTCACCTGACAATACTATCATTTGAATATAAACGTAAATCACAAAAAATAAGGCATAATTCATTATGGAAACGGATATATAAAATATGACTTACATGATAATATAAATAGTATGTCTTCAAATCTATTTTGACTATTTACATGGATTTCTGAGGCGTTACCTATTTGATTTTAAACACAACTGGATTCGACACTTACGATATATATTTATTTTTTAGTATAATATATTGAACTTCCATGGTCTTCATACTATGTCTATAAATATACAGTAGATAGGCTCCGTGGCGCAGTTGGTTAGACAGACAACTGTGAAACTGGCATCACGGGTTCGATTTCCACCAGTTGCAAGAAAAAAATCCAAGAAAGATTTTTTTCTCAATTGGTCTAGGTGTTGTGGTGTATTTTTCATTAGCTCTTTCCATATCCCTTCCATATTACTTGCTGACAAGCCCAAAAATTGAGGCTTAGTGGGTTTTTCCTTAAAATAAAAATAAAGTACTTATCACTAACATTTTTTTTATAAACAGTAGCTTAATCAATAAACTTCATATTTATTTTTAGAAATTCTGAAACTAACACAAGTTGTTGAAATGTGTTTATTTTTTAATGCATTTCTATAAGAAATGGTCCATTGGTGTTTTTAATCACTTATCAAAATATGTTATTTTTATTAAAAGTAGTTTGCTTTCTTTTTTATGGATTTTACTCCGACAGTATATAAATAATTCTTGTGTTTTAAAATACATGTAGTGTCCATGCATTATATGTTAACTTAAGCACAAATATGGTAATATGTATGAATAAGATAATTGACAATACACAAATAATTGACAAGTACAATTCATATTAATTATTTAATTAGCGAAAAAGAAACGTTATCGAGTCTTTTTTTTTAAATCATAAACTTTGTTCCAAAAACAAAAAAATTAAATAAATGCATAAAGCCTATGTGGAACTAGAAACTAAAATAACATAACAGATTACAAAGATAGCAAAACAAAATAATTAAGTTAGTATTTGACCTCCTTTTGCGAAGAGCAACCAAAAAGCTCTTTAATTAAATTAAACAATTAAATGTAACTGAAGCTTTTATTACTTACCGTAAGTGTTAATTACCTTTAGTGAGTAAAATTAGGACCCAGGCCAAGAATTTCACAATTTCAAATACTAAGATTATCAATACGCAATATAATACATGTGTATTAAAAATAAAGAGAATTGTTACAAATCATAAATAAAATCTACGATTGGTTCTACAACATGTAATAATTTATTCTACTTTTGTATATTACAAAATTATATAAAACGCACTGCATTGGTACTCCTATTAAAATACTGATAAATAATTTATTTTTGGTAGTTTTTTACACGAAAGTTAATTTGAACAGTCAGATTTATTTTATGATTAGTCAAATATATTATTTTTTCAAACGAGATGTGAGTTTTCTTATCATAATTTTTGCGAATAAAATGTCAAACTCAGGGTAATTTAAAACAAAAATTAAAATCTAAAGTGTTTAAATTTAATAAAATAAATAAAACAACTTTGTTTTTAACCACTAATTTTTATTTTACACCGACCGGTTTCAAAGCAAACAAGCTTCTTCAAGCAAAAAATTAGTGGTTAAAAACAAAGTTGTTTGATTTATATTATTATAACGAATAACCACAAAGTTAGTGCTTCAAATATAAACTTTATGTTTTAAATTTATTCAAATATTTTCTAATTTTTTCATGGCTGATGGTCCGGCATTGAGAAACCCCCAAGACCTAGACTTCGCCATTACGTAACTCGCGACATGGCATTGGCTTTGGCTTCACGGGAGCGAGCAAGAAGGTCCGCCGCGAGACGTACAGCCTCGTAAAGCGCCGTCCCCCTCGCACGCAGGGGCTTTGACTCCGCTCCGGAGAAAGCCGAACACCTTCCGGAACAGATCGGAACTTGAACTTGGCCCCGAATTGGCGCGACGGCAGAAGAAACGACGTGGAAAGCCGAGATTTAAATTTCAAATTATAATTAGGTTCTTCCCTTTTGTTTCAGGGGGTTCCAATCCCCTGATGCATTTCGAATTATGTTTTTTTTTAATCTTTGAAAGGGGAAATTAAAAATTTATTTCCTGGACTTGTTTCAATTACAATTTATTTTTCAATTTATTTATTCAATGCACTTATTTACAAAATAAAATACATCGCACTCCTGGAAGTACGCTGTGGTATATATAAATTTGAAATTTTGCAAAGAGAGCCAAAACAAACTTTTTAAAATTACCTTCCATGTAACAAATGATGTCAACGTGATTTTTTTTTTTTGCAAGGCAGTTTAGAATTGCAATATTTTACTGTCCCGTGATTGGTACCTGAGACGTCATGCTGATTATCATACCTATCACATAATCGAGATACAATGCATCGAAATCAGTATGTGTCTATCAATCTGCAGTTTTTGACACCTCCTCGGGAATGCCCCAAGGATCTTACTTCGGACCGACGTTGTTTACAATGTTCATAAATGACATTAGCAATTAAATCAAATTTATTATTTGCTGTAGACTTGAAAATTTTCTGTAAAATACGAACATCTTTAAACTGTTTGAATTTTCAGTATGACATTCAAAATATTATGCAATGGAGTAAATGAAACAAATTGTTCTTCAATGTCTCTAAATGTTTTGTCGTATGCACAAGAGCGTCCGAATCAATTTATTTTCGTTATATCATGGAAGAAGTAAAACTTGGACGAGCGTCGACGTTCCGGAAACTCGGGGTGCTGTTCGACACTGAGTTATCATTTAATCTATATTTTTATTTATTTTACAGAAACAAACTGTCAATAATGATTAAATGAAATTATAAATGTAATGTGAAAACGTAAACTACCGATGTTTCAAAATAAAAAGCATGCATATTCTATTATTTATTTCATTCACATGAATGCCCGGAGGGCTTTTACAAGTATGGTGCATAGATAAAATATATAAAAAAATAAATAATATTAAGTATTAAGCACATTCAAATACATATTCCTATATATAACTACTAATAAAACATCATTTAAAAACACATACATACATATACGAGTATATTTATTATGATGATATGATACACATCAATATTGTAAAATATTTAAATAAATCAATATACCCAGTGAAAAAAACTTTTTTTTAAATATTCGCAAATAAAAAATAAAAATTCTTTGTGTTGCTTTAAATACACAATTGTAAGGTGGTAGAAAAGAAAATTATAAACAGATTATTAACATGTTTAAAATGCCTAAAAGTATACATCTGTAAAAAAAAAACTAAGCAAAACTTATATATGTAAATATATACATATATATATATGTGGATTTTTGTATCTATAAGAAATAATTAACAAAAGCAAAAAATATTTTACTTGAAACACATAAAAAAAACAGCAAAAGATAAAATATTGTATATAAATAAAAATACGTATCACATACTTTTGTAAAAAATAAGGTTGAAGAAAAGACTTAGTGTTAGATGAAAGATTATATAACATACCCATATATTGTACAATATTTAAATAAAGCACATTTAAAATAAATAAGAAAATATAAAAGATTTAAGTATGAATACAGAGTAGTATGAGAGAAGAGTAAATAATAACACTTTAGAATTTATCAACCAACCTTGCTGCCAGAAATTTATTACATAAGGCAAACTTGTACAAGTTGAAAGAATTCGACAAAATATCTGCAGTCTCGCAATAAGTGTTTCTAAGATTGTGTGTTCTTGGTAAAGTTGAATATTTGTGATACTTGAATGACGTAGTAGGGATATGAAAAAGATTTGTGCATCTTGTGTTTTTTAAGTGTACTCTAAAATTTATAAGATATAGAAGGTCAGGAGAGTCATATTACATAGAGTTATGTAATTATGGCACAATAAAAGGGTGTGCTTGTGTGTATTTGTGTGGAAGTAGGTGTTCAGGTGTGTGTAAACGTGAGTACTGGTACCTGAAGCGTAAGACTGTTAATCTCACCTTCATGTAACAAAAATGATCAAAATACGCTGCGATTGGTGTACCAATGCAGTGTCCTATGCACTATTAGGTGCGGAAAGGGAATAATAATAATGTTTTTTTATTCTATTAAACCAATCTGTTATTATATATTTTGTAATGTATTGACAATGAATTGGATACTCTGTAATTTTCTCAATGTAAACAAAAAAATAATTAATTGATTAATGTACTTTACCAAGTGCCCAACATATTATCAGGTGTATATTGGGGTTTGGTGATAAAGATAACATATTAAATATATTAATCATCTTCTTAACAGTTATTTTAACTATCCGTTTATGGACTGGAGTTTAAAAATCATCGTTAATATTTTTTCTTACCGATATTTCCATATAGAAATTATAGTGTCTCTGTCCGTTTTTTGTTTTTGCCCTTGGCATCAGAAATACTGTTTTTTTTTCTAAGTCAAGTGTCAAATTATATTTAAAATGTACAAAAGAACCCCATTTATCCAATCTCCTGTCATCCAGTTCGCTAAATATCCGGATCGTTATCAAAAAATAATACCTTGAAATAAAGACCTCGCTGCTTTTTGACGAGTTTCTTCGCCAAACCAATTAATGATGTTGGACATGTTTAGCTCTCCCTTCTCAGTGTTGCGTAGTTGGTACATATTGTATCTTATAACTTTAATATCTCTATAAATGTAATCAATTCTGGATGTTATAGAGTCCTGGGGGATTCTCTGTCAGCTGCGCATAGAGGAAAGTTATTATAAATATTCTTAAGGAATACAAACTCTATGCAGATTAGGGAGGGGGAGGAGGACGTATGGACAGAGACCAACACGTCGTCCCCACCCCCCAGGATCCCCTCAATGCCTCTGTTTTTTTTATTCAAAAAATGTGTATACAATTTACATAAATAAACGTATCCAAATGTGCAAAAACAATTTTTTAAAACTATAGTAACACAATAAACATAACTTACACAAAAACAAAAATCACTTATACAATAAAAAGTTTATGTATGTGTCACATATCACGGCGTATAACGTAAAAGAGAACCGAATATAAAATTATCTCACACACTCTATACGCCACTTAGTAGCTTTCCGAATGTCATCGGGGGTGTTTCTTTCGTTCGCGTTGCGAGTATGAGCTGATGGTTTTCTAATGTTTTTAGAAATTAGATTAAAAATATTATAACTTTTGAAAAATCTCTCATTTTTACATGTGTTTTTGCACAGAAAAGGAAGGATTAAGTTAGTTTTTAAAATTATGAAGAAAAAAAAGATATCTTGGAGTTAATGTTGCGTTGTCTTTTAAGACATTGCCGTAATTTAATGGCTATCCAATAAGGTATCCTAATTTCTGCAAATCTGTATGGCGCCTGGCACTTAATTTAAGTTTTACTGTGTATGCATTTTTAGAATATTTAAATAAAAAAATAAAACCTTACCGGGAATCGCACCTCAGGAATAATAATAAACCCTCTTACACGGGTAACAGTTAACAATAACCACGAAGCATGTAAACATACATACTGTTTTGAATTTATATAAAAATTATCAGTCTTATATAATTCATTTGAAATTATCAGACTGTGCGAAATTATGCAAACTGAAACAGACTGCGAATTGTTTACTTTCTCGCCACCATTTGTACTTTCAAAACAAGTGGAAAAGATCATCTAATTCACTTTCATCTCAGGTGAGATAATAATATCTCTTACACTATTCAATCAGATTTATCAGAGCATTTCTTGTATATTTAACAAGCAAATTATTTTTCTTAGTAAAATTGCGGATAATTTTTTTATTTTATTTTTGCACCACAACAGGCCAGGAGGCCTAATTACAATGGTGAATAACATCAAAAAACACTTAGGCTTGAAAAAAATCACTTTGAATTTTTGTGTTCTCACCGGAAATCGAACCCGGAACCTTCCGTGAGTGAGTCAAGCGTCTTTACCACCACACCACGGAGGCTGCCATGTTCATTAAAAATATTAGTTAAATACGACATATTTAACTAATATTTTATATATATATATATTATATTTATTAAAATGTACGATACAGCACTACTACCAGTTATAATGTACATATATTTTATTAAATTACAAAAACATGGATTATAGAAACTTCATTTTTATAAAACATGTTTTCGTAATATTTTATTAAAAATTATTAGTATTAACACATAACAACAGAGATGAGGAACATTTTAGACAAGATCGTATAAAAGTCTAGGCAACTACAAGACTTATGACCTGTCATTGGCTGGATTAAGTGGTGACTTTACACACTGTGTAACATTTACCATTCTACCCATATTTGAACATCTTTATTCCTTAAATTCTTTCATTTGTTGATGTTTGTGAAGTTAAACAGCTGAAATCTTTATTTATGCGGGTGAGATTCATATAATTGAATCATTTCACCTACTAGGCAATGCCTGAATTTTTTTTTCTCAATTTCTTCACTTCTTCATGGATCAGAAGAATTTATCAACAATATTTTGAGTTTGCCCAAATTTTTGTAAACATAAAATCTACATAAATAAGGATTTTAGCTCTTTAACTTCACAAACTTCAACAGATGAAAGAATTGAAGGAATATAGATGTTCAAATATGGGTAGAATGGTGAATGTTACAGTGTGTGAAGTAGCCACTTAAACCAGCCAATGGCAGGCTTTAAGCCCTGTCGATACTTGGACTTTTGTATAATATAATTTTATGCGCTGGCAAAGGAGGGATGAAAACAGAGTGTAGGCTATATATATAATATATAAATACTAGTGGACCTGACAGACGTTGTCCTGCCCGAACATTGGCTTGTCTGCTAGTACCTTGGAGAAAGACTGGTAAGTAGGTACCCAGCATGAGCGTGCAGGGAGGTTCTCGATTAGGGAACCAGTCACTTAGTACTAGGTGCATAGGTAAAATATTCTAACACAGTTTTTCCAATGAAGAATTTTGAAATAAACTGAAAAGTAGTTTTATGCCATAATTTCAGCATGCAATAATTATATTTCAAAGTTAAATATTAAACTACTATCATGTCTAGCGATTTGAGTGCAAAGTATTCTCTAAAACAGTCAAAATATATGAAAATAAACATGGATTAGTTTGTTAGAATTGCTTCAACAGAGCTACTAAATATCTCTATTTGCGCATGCACGAACTTGTGAATTCAGTAATGGGCTACCGCTTTATAAGAACTAACAGACCTACGTAGTTCCTTATTTCAGAATTAGACGGAGCGCAGTGAATTTTATTTCAGTCTATGCATAACCGCGCTGGCGAAAGGTTGTGCTACGTTATAAATGAATAAACATCGAACCCATCTCTGATCGCTGCGATTAAAAACAAACTAATTAAAAAAATATTTGTTGTAGGTAGTTCCTAAAAAGATCAAATAACTTATGGTTGATTTTATTATTCAAAAAAATAGGTACCTACCGATTGTGGAGAAGTCATATTATAAGGGAAGCGTTGAATCCATCTAATCTATTGATGGACCGCGCATGGTACCTAGGTACTTGTTTATGATTAAATTCCATAACTTAAAATTATGTGTATTAAAATATTTCATTGAAGTAGGTACCTAGGTACTTGTTTATGGTTGAATTCCAAAACATATTCAATTCGTTTTTAAATAAAGAATGCTTTTTGCAAATGTCAAACTCGGCTCTTTTTACTAACAGGGGTGCACTTTATTCATGAATGCGATTTTCAAAAATGTATTTAATGTCAGTTAATATTATTTTGTCGGCCTCGTAGTGTAATGGTCAGTACGTTTGTCTACCATGCAAAAGGTCTCGGGTTCGATTGCCGACATGGTTGATTTGAAATATTTATTTGAAAGGGCGTTTTTACGCTAGAATATTTCATAGTCCCTGGACTGGTACCTGAGGCATAAGACTGATCATCTTGCCTTTATGTAACAAAATTGATCAAGATACGCTGCAGTGAAAAAGAAAATGATGATGATGAATAATATTTTAGTATTACCAAAAATCCAGTATAAAGACATAAATGGGAAGAAATTATAAGGAATGTAAGGAAAGAATCTGATTGGAATCCATAAAAAGCTAATGTTGTTTGTAAATATTCAAAAACTAACTTTTTTTAAACACTAAAAACAAAATTTTTCCTTTTTTGTGTTGCATTCTTGTCGAATGCAAACCTGGCAGGTCGATGAAAAAAAGATTTTTGTTGCAGATTCGATTGAAATTTTTAATATCTACGAACACGCGCAGCGCAAAGATCTACATTCCGATAAAAACTGCACGTAAATCGATTAAGCAGTTTAGGAGAAGTTCAGTGACATAACACGTATATAAAAATTACATATAAAAATATGTAAAGTAAAAACAAACACAATGTCGTGAGACAGAAAATTTCCTTTCGAATAACGTACAACGCTTACATTTTTTCTAACTTTCGGTGCTAATTTTTCAATTTGGAAAAAAATTACCACAACCTATGTTAATACCTAGTAATAAAGGGTTTCAATAATGGGATAGCGAGAATTTAGAAGATGGAGAAAAAAGTTATTCAGTATTTTAGTTTAAAGTTTTGTATTATTTCTAACACATTGCGGAATGCAGAAAAATCTGTTGGGTTCACAAACGGAAAAATAACTTCGCAGGTACTAGCATTAGCCACTAACAACATTTCACAAAGGAAACGTCACAATGTTCCGCCATTACTCTGAGCCAATGTTACTACAATACACGGTATTCGTCCTGTTTTTATTTTGTCTGACGTGCATTTTCCATTGAACCGGAAACGAATTTTACTGCGGGGAAATAAAATACACAGCCTGCAACTTCGCTGGATTTTTGTTTGTTTGCTTTTCAGGAAGTCGACACGGCGTGTTCATTATAAAACATACAAACATCGCGGAAAATATGAGAATTTCCAGTGAAAATATAATGTTTACAGATATTTAAAGGAAAATAATAATAGTTTTTTGCACCGCAACAGGCCAAAAGTCCCAATTTCAGTGGTTACTGCAGCACAGAACACCCAAATTTGCGAAAACATTATTAAAACAATAATAACGATTTATTAACACAACAATTCCGATAATCTACTAACATTTTTATGGTAACAGATTTCTCCAGATAGTCTCTAGTCAGCCTAGCTGGATACAACCTGTTTTAAGGCAGACATTTTCATCATCGTATGTAGTGCAAAATAATAATAAAACATTACTTTTTACTACTTGTAGTGTATTTATTCTACACGTTTAAATATGTTTACCTTGGATTATTGTCATCTGTCCAGTAATCAAGTCTGTAACTCTCTATGCGTAATGCAATTATTTTAGCCATTACCTAATTTATTTATTTATAAAATTAGTTTAACGATTACTTATTCAATTAATAACAAAAAATTTAAATAAACTTTAAAAATTTTTGTACCTTGCCGTATTTTTACGTTTTTTAAATATTTATACAGTTGAAAAAGTAATACATAAAAAATAAAATCACAATATTTTTTAAATTCATTTATTTACCTACGTATATGAAGTTTGTAAAACTGAGTAAATATATTTTTAAGCAAGTACCTACTGGATTTTTATTCCATAGTTTTTAAAAGGTTACAACAGAGGTGCGGATCATTCATATACTTTTGATTTTTAATAAATCAATAGTAAATTTACTTTTGAAAATAACAATTCATTACATGCACGGTTTTCTTTTAATATTCATTAATGTTACTTAAAATTCTTCATCAATTTAAAATTTATTGTTGAAAATTTATACAATTAATTAAATTTGAAAAATATAACACGTTTATTGGATTTTCATTCTAGTTTATTTTTTAAAATATACAAGAGGGTATATTGTGACGCTTTTCATCTTGTTAGGACATTTTCAAACTAACTTAAATATTTACAAATTTTACTTTAATACTAAAAATAATTGCTGTTTAAATGATTAAGGATTTCTATACAAGACATAATATGTAACGTAATTAAAAATCAATTAGGGTATACTGAGTATGTTTTTAGGTACATTGTGAGTAAATTGAGGAAAACCTTCCTTTATTCAAAAATGTTTTTAAGAATAATTTAGATTGACAAATTACAACAGGGATAGAAAATACCTTAAACTGAAATCAGTAATAACATTAAATTATTATATCAATTTTTAAGTCATACCATTACATTTTTTTAAAAATAATAGGAGGCTTTGCCCAACATACCCATAATGTACCTAAAAATATATTCAGTATACTTTAATTGATTTTTAATTACTTTACTTATCATGGCTTGTATAGAAATACTAAATTATTGAACAGCAAATATTTTTAATATATGAGGAAACTTTGAAAATTTTAAAGTTAGTTTGTAAATGTCCTAACAAGGCAATATGCGTCACAATATACCCTCTTGTGTATTAAAAAAAAATCAGTAGAATAAAATCTAATAAGCGTATTTTATTTTGAATACATTAATAAATTTAATACGGAATTCTTCTAATTATCTGCATACACAATAAACAATGTATTAATTTAATTAAATTAAATATGGAAGTTTAAGCATCACTTCAGAGAGGTTGCTTTTTTTGTTCACAAAAACAAAAAGATAGCAGAATGGGGAAAATATGGATTTTTAAATACAGGCAGAATTATGTGTAAAATCACTTCGATCAAATGAGTTCTGTACCTGCAATCGTTTTACATACAGTGTAACTTTCATTCTTCTTCTTGATTGGATGGTTGTGAAAAAAATGCCATTTCTATATAAGCCCGCCAATGTACAATGTCATGTAAGAAAAATTAAATAAATTTTAAAAAACAATGTTTGTAATCGCTGCATCGCTACAATTTTCGGAAGATTTGTTTTTTTTTCAGAAATATTTTAGGTCTTATAATTTACCCAAATATTTCAATTTTGGTGGCCGTTTTCAACGAGCTGTAAATAATTTAACTTTAGATAATGGAAACCAAATTGGGGTCGAGTGTGGTTCGAACCTCGGATTCTGATCCGTTAGTCTGCAATGCTAACCACGGGACCACAACCTCGTGTAAATATTTATTTGTGGACTGTAATTTTGTATTTTTCAAACAGTTACAAACACAAAAAAAAATCTACTTTAAACAACACATTCAATGAAATCGTTAAATTTTCTCCTAAAATCTTCTCAAATCTTCACTCGACTTAACTCACACATTTTACACCCTTTAAAGATCATATTATAGGGAATTGCCAGCCGGCGCGGCGCGACGTCGAATAGAAAAAGCTAAAAAGAATTTCCTGAAGGGAATTTCATGGCATTTCACGTTTCCTGATTTTATTTCTGGTTTTCAGGCGTGCCTGCTACAGAAAAAGGATCAAATTACACATCCGCTCCCGAATAAATTGCACGACTTTCCAAACTATATTAAATGGTGATGAACTCATACTTTAGAAATATCGTTTCCGATATATCTCATTGCTACTTAAATTGATTTAAAACATAACTTGTAAAGGAATTTAATACTTTTTTTTTAAAGATTAAATATAAACCGTTTTATGCGACGACGGATTATAGATTTTAAGTTTAAATCCTATATTATCATTATCTCACTCTAATTATCAGAACAATTTTTACCGATAAAAATATAGAATGTCGAACTCACGGATCGAAGGTCCAAAGTTTGAACACCATTTTCTACCGCAACTTAATTCCATTGTTCTAATAGTGAATTATTTACACATTGAAAATGGCCCCAAAATTAAAGCTGAGGTCAATCATAAGAATAGCGAAGAAATTAGGTTTTCTGGGATTTTCACCCTTTTTTAATGTTTCAAATAGTGTCACAGCATTAATTATCAAATTGATTTAGTGTGAGCTTTTATGTAACAATATTTAGTTAAGATGTGTACCGGGTCGCAGTTGTTGCTATATGCATCTAGGTGTAATTTCGTTTTTACAATCACAGATAATGTTAATTAGCTTGGCGACTCTAGTAAATAATAATCTTAACTTTTGTTCATATTGTATGTATTTAAATAAAAAATTAAATTTAAAAATGATTGTCTTTAAAATACTTTAATATTTAACTAATATTAATAAATATTAGTATATAACCACTTACCGACTTTTTTGGTCTACCGGTTTCGAGACGTACCCGTTTCTTCGTCAGAACACTCACTACACCAACATGCAAATACTAAAATACACCTCCACCTTCGCAGCCACCGTAGTATATATATAGTATTTCCAAAAATACATTAATCACATGCAGATTTATAGAGATTCAAACACCACCTTGTCAAAGCATGCACTAAGCTTAATCAAAAAATATTTAATCGTGTATTGAAGAATTGGTGGAAACTTAAGTATTTGAGTTTAGAGTTAAGTATTTGCATGTTAGTAGTTATATACTAATATTTACTTACATTTGTTAAAATGTTTGACCACAAAGTTAATGCTTTAAACATAAGTAATACTTTATTTTACTTTGATTAGTTTCGATACAATTCAAATACATTTCAAAAACAAAAAAATGTACACGTTATCTGTCAAAGCAATGATTTTTTAATAACAAAAATTTTATAAAGTTAAGAAAGCGTTCAGAAAATATTTTTTTTTTCTTTTTGGTTATTTTTGAAGTAGGAAGTTCGAAATTCAGGCTGCCAGACAGCCTTGACTTGTTTTTCTATTTCAAGGAAACTTCAGTGTAGCTTTTAAAGCTGTCACTTGCAAACAAAGCTAGCAACTCAAAAAGTTACTTCGTAGAAGAAAAATATTACAGAGTTTATAAAAAAAGCTCTGAAAGCTATTAATATTTTCATTTTTGGCTCACACTTTGTCTTAATATAACTTGATTACACTTGAAATAAAGTAGTTCAATTCAATTCATTGAATTTGCACTTTTAAAATTTAGCAAAATATTGAAAACAAATATTAAGTTTTATTACCAACTCTTGAATGGAAGTGAAACATGGATCTGGCAAAGAAGGGATGAAAACAGAGCGAACGCGGCCATAATCTGATCTCTTGTGACGAATGTGTGGGAAATAAACATATGCCTGGCTTTCGAATGATGAAAGATATCAATGAGTAATATCTGTTGAAAATTTCAGCACGTTGGTTATATGTGTTTGTTTAACTACTACAGTTAATCTATATCTCTGTGTACGGGCAAATGAACAATTCAGTTTAGCGTGTGAAATTAAACCTGACCCAAAGACGTGTGTTTTCGACTTGAAGGCTGCTCTCAGGTAAAAATCCTAAAGAAATAAATCGAGGGGAGATATATCTGCCTCACACATTACAATTTCTGGCAGGGTGGACGCAAAATATTGATTTTAAAAGTTGTAACTGCAATATTTCATTGTTTGTAAACACCACCCAAAGCGTAAGACTTATAGGGTTCATAGTCACACACAAGTGCTAAAACGTTTCACCTGAAATAGTGCGATGACCGAAAAAAGCAATTTCATCATTTTCTATACAATCCAATATAACATGTAATCCAACTCTATCCGTATTGCACGTGAAATCGGGAGCATCGTTCTGCAGTACATTCATATCGTCCTTACCATGAAGAAATTAACTACAAATCAACGTCGCCTATAAAGCGACTACAAGACGCGGTATCACTATTCAGTCAGCCCAACAAGTTCAGTTCAGTCAGTTAGACCAACTCGACGACGTCACTCAGTTCCAGCATGTAGTTCAAGTGCAGTCTCCTCAACTCATCATCGACGTATCACTCGTTCGACTTAATTCATTATTTATTCGCTATGTAATAAATAACTATCAAACAGCAACCTCGTGTCTTCTCTGATAACCTGCAACAGGGGTAGGAGCTCCAACTCTCAGCAACCCTAATCCTACAGACTGATATCCTTCCTTTTATACAAAAGATGATCAAAATACGCTGTATTTGGTACCAATTGTAGTGCCATGTGCACCACTGGATGGAAAAAATGGGAATGATAATGATAATTCATATTTTAACAGAAGTGTTTGTACTTATAAAAATGGGTGAGAGTTATTAAAAATAATATTTAATTTGAATATAATAAATCAGCCGTACAACTCAATGTATACTTACCATTCATATATTATTATGTAATACAGTTTACCACCCTCTCTTCTGATGTCAGTACCCTTTCTTCTATTACAGGTTTCGATTCCTCCCCCTGCTCGCGGTGTCTCACGTTGAGAGAGATTTACCCTCGTAACAGCTAAATATAGAAACACACCCTCTTGCAAGACACTACACTGAAACATGAAGGGTGTTATTTTATCCAGGTTACAAGTTTATCTTATTCTACACCTGTTCTACCTGAAATAATATCTACAGCCACTATTTTACAAATACATTTACCGAATTCAAAGTTTAGTTTAGTTTATTATGCATTTGATTCATATCTGCCGGTCGCGCAACATAGTACAAAATTTGTAAAATTGGTTGTTTTTGAATTTTTTAAAAGTTTGACTGTTTATCACAATTTATTATGCACTTATTATGCATTTGATTCATATCTGCCGGTCGCGCAACATAGTACAAAATTTGTAAAATTTGTAAAATTGGTTGTTTTTGAATTTTTTAAAAGTTTGACTGTTTATCACAATTTAATCATACGACTTTTAGAGATGCTATAGTTTATTTATATTACAATAATATATTTTAAATACAAGCATAAATGAGAGATCGCATTTCGACAGCATTAAGCCTGTTTTCATCCTTTCATGATCCCTTTATATCCACAATTCCTTATTTTTTAGTCATAATATCACGATTCAATATTTGATAAAGAAAAAATATAACTTACTTCAAATACAGGAACATTTATTCAGGACGCTATTGAGTGAAATAATTACGAAACGAAAAATATTATTTTAACAATATTATTACGTAATAAAAAAGCCTTATTATAACGAAAACGCTGAAAGCTTAGAACAATAACTTCTCATATTGGGGTTGTTTCTAAAGTTGGTAATGGGGTGAGATGAAAATAATTGTCTGGCACTTGAATTAAGGGTTGGTGGCTGTTTTGTGGGGTAGAAACATAATTTGAAATGATTCGGGTAGTTGCTAGGCCTTCATTGTAAAATAGTTATTTGTAAAGATTTTTTGTAAATTTCTCTTGAAACAATTGAAACTTATTTATGTTTATTTGAATATTTCAAATTTACACACTTCTAATTTCAGAGGAAATTTCATTATTTATGATCGCGTGCCAGATATATGGATGCTCGAATATTGCGTTTTGCTGGTTCGCGGGATGTTGGCATTGCTTTGTGTTATCTTCAGTTACTTTACCAAAGAATCTTAATACAAATGAATGCAATTACCTACCTGATACTGGGATTCTTGGCACCTTATTTTACAAACTTCTCTCACGGAAGACTCTCTCTGATCCTGTGGCTAACCACGATCTAAATTGGTACTTGTCGGTTTCTTACGATATTAATTCACACCATAACACGACGCGGTGGATTGTAATGACTTATTGATAACTCAATTAAATTTTTAGCGATTGTCCTGGAAACATTAAATCGCTTGTTCCATTCACTGATGGTTTAGTTGTTATTACACCGGAGAAAAAAAGATTGTACCCACAGTAGGATAATTGCAACATTTTTACTAGGGCTCAGTATATAGCAATAAATTCAACACAGCAACCTACATAGTTTGTAATACACAATAAAATAGTACATATGGCGCAACTAATTTATATTTATAATTTTGTTAGAGTTTTGACAGTTATAAATAATATTTTGTCATGTCCGAATGTCAAAGATTTAACTGAATTGGAAAAAAGTAGAAATAGACAGATATTTAAATAGAGACTAAAGAATTATCAAATTACTTTTCTTTGACAGATGATCGAGATACTCTAAATTAAAAAATAACAGTTATAAACCACACTCTGTTGTTTATTTTAACATTTTTAAATTTTTTTGCAAATATTCTTTGATTTAGTTTTATCTGGTGTTTTATTGTATAATTTCAGTACCCGGTATATTAATCTCGACTGTCCTTGTCTCGTTTTAGAATATTGTATGTGATATTGTTCTGATATTCTCGTATTGTGTCCATGTTTACTACAATTTGTTTCAAGTTTTGAATTACTCATTTGAAAATTGTAAACAAACAAAAAAAAATCTTTTTATTAATATCTAAAGCATTAACTTTGTGGTCGAACATTTTACTGGATGTTGTTAAATATTTCAGAGGATGAAGTATGTCTCGAAACCGGTAGACATAAAAAATCGGTAATATTTAATAAATTTTAAAATTAAAATATTACAACAAAGATAAAGAACAGTCTAGGTATTTACAGGGCTTATGACCAGTTATTGGCTGGTTAAAGTGGCCACTTTACACACTGTAACATTCACCATTCCGCCCATATTTATATTATATTCCTTCAACCCTTTCATCTGTTGATGTTTCTGAAGTTATAGAGCTGAAATCTTTATTTATGCGGGTGAGATTCATCTAATTAAAATATTTCACCTACATACTAGGCAACGCCTGAAAATTTTAAAATTTCTATACTTCTTCATGGACCAGGTGGATTTATCAGCAATATTTAGAGTTAATAACATTCACTACAAAAATATCTATAAAGCCTGTCATTTGATACTCTATTTTTATTCATATTTTTGTTTATTAGAAGGGTAATTACACATTAGTTTTTTTATTTAATAAAACTCTTTCATTTTAATTTTATACCTGTCATAGATGGCTCTGGGCGTATATAGATAATGAATGAAATACAAAATCACGACACTGCTTATAAACATGTTTCATTAGTATTGGAGTATCAGACATAAACGATGTCAAATAATCAAATCGAATTTCGCATCGGAATACAAACCACCCTCCCCCTTACTCCCACGCTGGCGAGAGTGCTCGTTCCACCCCTGGCCAGGAAATATTCTGATTCTATCTCGAATTAATCGAGTTTGCAAGCATCGAACTCCAATCCTGGTAACTCTATTAGGACGCAATGCTAATTAACGCTTACCTCCCGTTTCTCTAAATGCACCTTTAGAAGCGTCAGATCAAGGTTATTAAAATGCGCTTTTTTATTTCGTTTTGTTATGAACATTGTCTGATAAAATGTTTAGATTTAAAAAAAAAAATTATATCGGAGTTGCTTTATTATTTACCTTGCTTATAATATACAAGGTTTATATTTTAAAAAGTGGATTTTTCTGCAATTCAATTTCTTTAAATTTAACTAAACTGCCGGGATCAGGAGGAATATACTTATGTGGGCCAATCAGGAACTTCTCAGCATTTGCTCATGTAAAGAGGCAATCACTTAAAACTCTTCAGGAGAAGTCAGTCTGTTGGCAGTAGTCAACAGGCCTTCCGTTCCGCTAGAGGAGTGTTCGGCATTTTGTTCCCTACTTTGTTTTATTTTACCAATCGCCTGCAATATATTGACCATGGTCACATGTATGATACTACCGCTCGTATGAGTTCTTTATTACGTATCACCGATGGGATGTCGCATAGATCTTCACCCAGGCTTCTGCATCGCGCCTCCAGCTGTTGTCTTTGAAAGCTAAAAAAAGGACAATGCATTAACAGGTGAGGGACATCTTGAGGAGAACATCAGTAAGGATATTTAATTTTATTGAGCTCTGTAGTTCAGGCGCATCAAAGAGTGGGTTGAGAATTTCAAATAGGAATAGATGGTCAGATTTATTTCAACGGTCTTGAAAAGAAGACATATTTAAGCTAATTTCTAACTCATTTACGTACATTGGTCTCTAGATAAGCCTATCTCTATTAAAAATCGATGTTCAACTGATTCAATAGTTTTGATGTGAACATCATAATATGGAGATCAGATAACAGGAATACTCTAGGTGCGGGTGAACTAGGGAACAGAAGCGAGTTTTAAGTGTATTAGTAATAAATCCAAGGAGTTTTAAGGATTTTCTGATAACATGTTCAATATGAATTGTAAAAAAAGTTTAGTGTCAAGTATTATACCTAAATCTCGTATACTAGACACAGATGATAATATTTCATCGTTTAGTGAGTGGTCGTATATGTTTGGATTTTCAAAGTTAAACGAAATTAGCTGCTTAATTTATTTGATTATATTGGATAACAGTAAAATAAATCGGTAAGCCTTTGTAAAAGTTACAATTAAAAAAATAAAAAAAACAAGAAATCTAACAATACAATCGATCTATTCAAAACAAAAAATGGCAAAAGTATAGTAAAGTATTGTTGTGTAGCTGAAACAAATAAGTAAATGTCAGAACAATAATAATATTTAGTTGCGATAATAAATATTAAAAAATGTTGCTCTAAAAATAACGCAAAAAATATAATTCTGGCATTCCAGCCCTGGTGTAGGTGTTTCTAATGTTTCCTTGCAGGAAAAGTAGGTAGCTCAACCAGAACATTTCCAGATATTCCCCACTTTACACTTCTATTTCCTTCCTTCACTTCCTCTTTCACTTCACCCCATCGTGGTTCCACTTCATGATCAATTTCCCCGCCGTGTTTCAATGGACTCTCGCCAGCCTTCACTTAGGGCGCGGGCGGAGGGAAGTTACACGTTACTCAAGGAGTTGCATAAGCCATTTTGAAAGCTAATTTAGTCCTGAAGCTTTTATCGATATTTTTATCTACGTTTATGCATGCAACTAAATAAATTGTCATTTTTGGTTTTTAATTTTTAAAAAATGATGCGAAAATAATCATCATAATTTCACATGGTAATTTTAGAATCCCGGGCCGCGATCATAAACGCTATTTTTATCGGTACATATCGAGAGGATATAAAGTAAAGTCGATATTTATGCACGAAAATGTGTATATTTGTATGAAAATTTAAAATACTTTCACCGGTAACCTGTAATTGAACATGTTTAGAAAAAAAAATCTATACATACTCTAATTTTCATACAGAAAACTAAATGTCCCTGTGAGATTGCTTCCGACTTAGTTGTTACTGTCAAGTAAAAATCTTAAATAAGACAAATCCACCACGTAGTGTAGTGGTTGCTGCATTTGCTTTCCATTTTTGAGGTTCCAGGTTTTATTCTTAGGAAGGTTAACATGAAATATTGTTTAGAATAGTGATTTTACACAGCAATATTTAGTGTTCCTGGACTGGCATCTGAATCCAAAAGCTAATCATCTTACGTTCATGTATCATTCATGCTGATTCATTCGAATTTTAGAGAAGGTAATATAATATAGGTCTAGGCATATACAGGGCTAATGACCTGTCGTTGGCTGGTTTAAGTGGCCACTTTACACTCTGTGTAACATTCAAACAAAGTTCTAACAGGTTTCAAACAAGGTTTCAGCTCGTTAACTTCACAAACATCAACAGATGAAAGAATTGAAGGAATATTGATGTTCAAATATGGGCAGAATGGTGAATGTTACGCAGTGTGTAAAGTGGTTACTTAGACTAGCCAATGATAGGTCATAAGCCCTGTAGATGCCTAGACTTCTATATTACCTTCTCTAAAATGTTCTTCATCTCTGTTGTAGCGTGTTGATGTTAGCAGCTCCCCAGGGAGTTGAATCCAGTCCTTGTATATAAAAATTTGGACAAACTCAAAATATTGTTGTTAAATAATGTATTTGGAATAACAGAAAAACAAACAGAAACTATATAATAAAAAGGGGGGAATTTTAATGCTGGATTCCTGAGGCGTTCCGAGGATGACAGTTTATACAGCCTCCAGTTCGGGAAATCGAATGGCCAGAACGTTTGCGAGGAAACGTCCTGTCTGTTGTAAGTCTAGGGGTGTGAGTGAAGAAGGGGATAGGACAAGAGCGGTGGAGGTGCCGACAGACAAGAGCTGGTCCCTGGGGAGGGAGGAGGGAAAAAACAGAGGGGAGAAAGCAAAATACACTGATATTTATTTTATAGACGTCAAATTACTATCGTACAGGTTTTTCGTGAGAATAAGGCCCTAAAATGAATCTTAAGAAAATGTTACTTGAATTATATTTGATCCTATCGTCATTCCCTTTTTTACACCTGATGGTACATAGGGCACCTCATTAGAACATCAGTTGCAGCGTTTTTCGATCATCTGTTGCATGAAGGTAAAATTGTCAGTATGACGTTTCATGTGCGAGTCCACGGACAGTGAAATACTGCATTGTCAAATCACCTTTAAAACAAGTGTTTCACTTTGACCCAACCAGAAATCGAGCCTGGGACCTCAAGCTGTGTAGATATATGCTTTAACCACTACACTACATGGCTGACCTATCTCCATTCGATTTCGTTCTTCAGGATTTTTACCTGAGAGAAACCATCGAGTCGAAAACTTTTGTCTAAACACTGTATTCTTCATAGACAATTCTTCATCCCCCTTGTGATATTTGAGACATTCGCATCGTTAGTCCTTTTAGCCATATTTTTTTCGTCCATTCGCTCTTCTTACGTCTAAACCAACACAACACTCCTTTCTTGATTTTGTCGATAAAACTTGTCTCAGCCCTAAAATGCATGAATATCGACATTTGTCATACATGGTTTTAACCTCCAACACATATCATGCAAATTTTTACCACACATTTGCCTAGACAGCATACAGCATACTTTCACCCATTTTTCTAACTCCATGCCTCATTTCCGTACAAAAGGGTCGATCATACAGCTAAATTAAAATGGCAGAAAGCAGGACACTTGGCAATACAAAATTATGACATTTGGACACCCAGAATAATAAAGTGGAGACCATGGGCAAGCATAAAAGCCGTTGGAAGGCCACAAAAAAATGGAACCGGCTTAAATGATAGGCGTCGGAGTGTTTTTTTTAAATAAATAATCATAATGCTAACAACATACCCAAGACGATACCCAAGCGATAGTACGGTGGATCATAACATGGAGAAGATCCTGAAGAGATCACGTCGGTAGAATGGCTAGCTCTAGTATCGCCTTTACATTGGCCCATAAAATTTCAGCTGGTCACCGTATGCCCTGAATACCACCAACGAGA